>NC_084637.1:8056653-8146653 GCF_033978795.1 Nerophis ophidion
CACTGTCTGTTTTCATATCGATTCAATCCAACTGTGTACTATCTGATTGTGAGTAATTAAAACTGTTGTAACAAACTCTATTGTTCCTGTTTAAGATTCTGACTTTTCGACCACATAACATTGGCGTCACGAACAGGATGAGGTCGCGGGTTAAATCCCGACATTTCTACCACATAAAATGGCGTCCCCTTACAGGCCAGCACAAACGGCTTACTGGTTGTATAATAAGGCCATGCAGAATAAGTCATTAATTAAAGTAAAGTGCCAATGATTGTCTCACACACACTAGTTGCGGTGAAAATTATCCTCTACATTTGACCCATTCCCACAGGGGAGCAGTGAGCAGCAGCGGTGGCCGCGCCCGGGAATCATTTTGGTGATTTAACCCCCAATTCCAACCCTAGATGCTGAGTGCCAAGCAGGGAGGTAGTAATGGGTCCCATTTGTATAGTCTTTGGTATGACTCGGGGTTTGAACTCAGGACCTACCGATCCCAGGTTGGACACTCTAACCCAGGGGTCGGGAACCTTTTTGGCTGAGAGAGCCATGAAAGCCAAGTATTTAAAAATGTATTTCCCTAAGAGCCATATAATATTTTTATAACACTGAACACAACTAAACGCGTGCATTTTTAAGTAAGACCAACATTTCTGGAGTATAATAGGTCTCTTATTCTTTGTAATAACATTGTTATTCTGAAGCCAACTGTGGTGGGGGTGTGGCCTGTGGGCCTGCAGCAAACTTGGGTGTCCCGGGACCGGCCTCAAAATCAGCGACAGGTGCGTAGAAGGCCCACCTGGGCCTTGTTATCTAATCACCTGTCGCTCTGTTATAAGTAGCAGCCAGGAGGAGAGACGGGGTGGAAGCTGGAGCCAGAGCGCGGAGCGGGACAGAAAATACAATTGCTGGAAAGCAACTGAGGGACTTATTGAAAAATAAAACAATAATGTAACCCTGAAACAGGCTCTCATATCGGTGTTTGGTGGTCTTAAAAACCCCCAAGAGGGCAAGCCCCATACTAAACCAATAATAAATAAATTACTACTTACCATTAACGCAACTTCTTGAACATAAAAAAGCATGAGAATCTTTTATATTTTTAACATTATTTTTAACACTATGCTTATCAATCAATCAATCAATCAATCAATCAATCAATCAATGTTTATTTATATAGCCCCAAATCACAAATGTCTCAAAGGACTGCACAAATCATTACGACTACAACATCTCGGAAGAACCCACAAAAGGGCAAGGAAAACTCACACCCAGTGGGCAGGGAGAATTCACATCCAGTGCAGTGACAATGCTGACTATGAGAAACCTTGGAGAGGACCTCAGATGTGGGCAACCCCCCCCCCCCCCCCCCCCCCCCCCCCTCTAGGTGACCGAAAGCAAACGGATGTCGAGCGGGTCTAACATGATACTGTGAAAGTTCAATCCATAGTGGCTCCAACACAAGCCGCGAGAGTTCAGTTCAAAAGCGGATCCAAGACAGCAGCGAGAGTCCCGTCCACAGGAGACCATCTCAAGCGGAGGCGGGTCAGCAGCGTAGAGATGTCCCCAACCGATACAGGCGAGCCGGTCCCCATCCTGGGTCTCGACTCTGGACAGCCAGTACTTCATCCATGGTCATCGGACCGGACCCCCTCCACAAGGGAGGGGGGGACATAGGGGAAAGAAAAGAAGCGGCAGATCAACTGGTCTAAAAAAGGAGGTCTATTTAAAGGCTAGAGTATACAGATGAGTTTTAAGGTGAGACTTAAATGCTTCTACTGAGTAGCATCTCAAACTGTTACCGGGAGGGCATTCCAGAGTACTGGAGCCCGAACGGAAAACGCTCTATAGCCCGCAGACTTTTTTTGGGCTCTAAGAATCACTAATAAGCCGGAGTGTTTTGAACGCAGATTTCTTGCCGGGACATATGGTACAATACAATCGGCAAGATAGGCTGGAGCTAGACCGTGTAGTATTTTATACGTAAGTAGTAAAACCTTAAAGTCACATCTTAAGTGCACAGGAAGCCAGTGCTGGTGTAATGTGATCAAACTTTCTTGTTCTTGTCAAAAGTCTAGCAGCCGCATTTTGTACCAACTGTAATCTTTTAATGCTAGACATGGGGAGACCCGAAAATAATACGTTACAGTAATCGATACGAGGCGTAACAAACGCATGGATAATGATCTCGGCGTCTTTAGTGGACAAAATGGAGCGAATTTTAGCGATATTACGGAGATGAAAGAAGGCCGTTTTAGTAACGCTTTTACAAGTGGATTTATTCATTACTTATCGTGTTAAGCAATGTCAGCTCTGATTTATCCGACACCCAGATGCAGTCATCAAAAGAGCCACATCTGGCTCTAGAGCCGCAGGTTCAATACCCCTGCTCTTACCACTAGTCCACTGAGCGGGCTAATAAGTATTTAATAATGTCTAACTAAGAGCCAATATGTTATTAATTTGCATGTTAATAAGCGACTAATTATGGTGAATATGTGTTCCACGAATAATGTGTGAGGTCACCATGAGCTGCATCTTCTTCTCTTCACGGAATCTCTGGTCCTCCCTGGTGGCCATCTCTAAACAATCATCCCCTCCAAGCATCTCCAAGACACACACTACACCTGAGAGCTCTCTCTGGGCTCTTCCTCTCCTCCCGTCCGCCCGTGGCTTCATTATCTTTACAAAAAGTCCTCCTTTCTCAGCTATTGTTACGTCCCCCCCAGATGGGGTCCTTTTTATCCCATCGTGTTTGTGCCTGTGTTTGCACTGCTAGGACATTCTTTGAACAATCAAGAGAGTCATTTTTTTAAAGAGGAACGGCAATCAAACATCATTTCTATCTTATTCCGGTATCCTCCGGCGGTCTGTTCCTCTTTGCGGAGGATTAGCCAATTCGTTCGGTTTTCTGGTCCTCCGGGACGCTAGCTTGTTTTGAATTTTATAGCCTTTTTTTATTGTACGGCGGTTTGCTCGTCTCGGCGAACCATTTCCAGTGCTGACATTCCTATCAGATATTGAGACTTTGTGAATAGACGCGTGGTAACGATGTGATCAAGATGGAGTGGTAGCAGAAAGCATACTCGCCAGCCCTACCGAATTATCCGGGAGACTCAATCAATCAATCAATCAATGTTTATTTATACAGTAGAAGCATTTAAGTCTCACCTTAAAACTCATTTGTATACTCTAGCCTTTAAATAGACTCCCTTTTTAGACCAGTTGATCTGCCGTTTCTTTTCTTTTTCTTCTATGTCCCACTCTCCCTTGTGGAGGGGGTCCGGTCCGATCCTGTGGCCATGTACTGCTTGCCTGTGTATCGGCTGGGGACATCTCTGCGATGCTGATCCGCCTCCGCTTGGGATGGTTTCCTGCTGGCTCCGCTGTGAACGGGACTCTCGCTGCTGTGTTGGATCCGCTTTGGACTGGACTCTCGCGACTGTGTTGGATCCATTGTGGATTGAACTTTCACAGTATCATGTTAGACCCGCTCAACATCCATTGCTTTCCTCCTCTCCAAGGTTCTCATAGTAATCGTTGTCACCGACGTCCCACTGGGTCATTATTGTCACCGATGTCCCACTGGGTGTGAGTTTTCCTTGCCCTTATGTGGGCCTACCGAGGATGTCGTGGTGGTTTGTGCAGCCCTTTGAGACACTAGTGATTTAGGGCTATATAAGTAAACATTGATTGATTGATTGATGATATAGCCCTAAATCACAAATGTTTCAAAGGACTGTACAAACCATTAACAGTTCGGTAACAGTTCGAGATGCTACCTCAGTAGAAGCATTTAAGTCTCCCCTTAAAACTCATCTGTATACTCTAGGTTTTAAATAGACCTCCTTTTTAGACCAGTTGATCTGCCGCTTCTTTTCTTTTTTCTCCTATGTCCCCCCCCTCCCTTGTGGAGGGGGTCCGGTCCGATGACCATGGGATGAAGTACTGGCTGTCTAGAGTCGAGACCCAGGATGGACCGCTCGCCTGTGTATCGGTTGGGGACATCTCTACGCTGCTGATCCGCCTCCGCTTGGGATGGTTTCCTGTGGACGGGACTCTCGCTGCTGTCTTGGATCCGCTTTGAACTGAACTCTCGCGGCTGTGTTGGAGCCACTATGGATTGAACTTTCACAGTATCATGAACGAGAGGTCTGCAACCCGCGGCTCTTTCATGCCTCCGCCGTGGCTCCCTTTGGCTTTGAAACCGAATGTAAACAGCTCTGTTATTTTCCGTTTTTTTGACTATTTTTTTGGAACCTTGGAGACATCATGCCTCGTCGGTGTGTTGTCAGAGGGTGTAACAACACTAACAGGGAGGGATTCAAGTTGCACCACTGGCCCGAAGATGCCAAAGTGTCTGCCGCCAGACCCCAATTGAATGTACCTAAGTGTCTCCACATTTTACCGGCGATGACAGACATGGCACAGAGATGTATGGATAACCTGCAGATGCATTTGCAACGATAAAGTCAACTAAATCACAAAGGTGAGTTTGTTGATGTTGACTGCCAGCTAATCGATGCTAACATACTACGCTAATCGATGCTAACATGCTAATTACCGGCTGTGCTAAAGCAGACATGGCACAGAGATGTATGGATAACCTGCAGATGCATTTGCAACTATATTACGTTTCCTTCCACCCACATTTAATGCGAAAAAAAACACTTACCAATCGACGGATTTAAGTTGCTCCAGTGTCACAAGATGCGAAAGTCCTGATCGTCTGGTACGCACATTTTACCGGCGATGCTAACGCAGCTATTCGGCCATGCTATGGCCATGAATAGTGTCAATAGCTATTCGCTCAATAGCTTCAGTTTCTTCTTCAATATTTTCATACTCCAACCATCTGTTTCAATACATGCGTAATCTGTTGAATCGCTTAAACTGCTGAAATCCGAGTCTGAATCCGAGCTAATGTCGCTATATCTTGCTGTGGTATTCCCATTGTTTGTTTACATTGGCAGCACTGTATGACGTCACAGGGAAATGGCTAGTGATTTCGAAGATATCGAAAGTAAGGCACTTTAAAGCTTTATTAAGGGATATTCCGTGACCGGTAAAATTTTGAAAAAAACATAAAAAAATACAACAAGCCACTGGGAACTAATTTTTATTGTTTTTAACGCTTTTGAAATTGTGATAATGTTCCCCTTTAATACACTGACACACAACGTCCTGAATTCCATCATGCATTGCTTCAAAACTACGGCAAATAGTAATGCCCAAAAAACATAACACAGACGAAGCAGAAGAACGAAGAAGAGACAGTCATGGCAACAACGAGTAAGAAGAAGAAGGACGCTTGTAAGTTCCAAAATGATTAGAAACAAGAATTTCAGTTCATCCAGGACAGATCGAAGGGGAAGGGGTATGCTAGAGAAATATGGAAGATTCCAGACTCAGGTGCATTTGATGTAGGCTCTTTTGTGCGTTTCACACAGCAATGCATCATCAGAGAGGGTGTTCAGCATGGTTAGGAAGATAGTGACAGAGACTAGAACGAGGATGGACAATTCAACCCTAAACTCACTCCAAACGTCTTTGGCCACCTATCTAAATGATCAAAATCTGGTGTCCTAATCACTTGGCCTGGCCACAGGTGTATAAAACCAAACACTTAGGCATGGAGACTGTTTCTACAAACATTTATGAAAGAATGTGCCGCTGTCAGTGATTTCCAGCGTTGAACTGAACAAGTCTGGGTTTGGAGGTTGCCAGGAGAACGGTACATTTCGGACTGCATTGTGCCGAGTGGGAAATTTGGTGGAGGAGCAATTATGATGTGGGGTTGTTATTCAGGAGTTGGGCTTGTCCCCATAGTTCCAGTAAAAGGAACTTTGAATGATCCAGGATACCAAACCATTTTGGACAATTCCATGCTCCCAACCTAGTGGGAACAGTTTGGAGCAGGGCCCTTCCTCTTCCAACATGACTGTGCACCAGTGCACAAAACAAGGTCCATAAAGACATGGATGAACTTGACTGGCCTGCACAGAGTCCTGACCTGTACCCGATAGAACACCTTTGAGATTAATTAGGACAGAAACTGAGTGCCAGGCCTTCTCGACCAACATCAGTGTGTGACCTCACCAATGCGCTTTTGGAAGAAAAAAATCCTATAAACACACTCTGCCACCTTGTGGACAGCCTTCCTAGAAGACTTGAAGCTGTAATAGCTCCAAAAGGTGGACCGACATCATCTTAAACCCGACGGGTTAGGAATGGGATGGCACTTCAAGTTTCATATGTGAGTCAAGGCAGGTGGCCAAATATAGTGTATGTTAAAAAGATAGATGTTACGATCCGCTGCCCGGATCGTTTGTTTTTTGGACTTTTGAGTTAGTTTTTGCACTTCCTTGTTTGTTTTTGTCTCCATGGTGACTTGATTTGTTCACCTGCCTTTGTTAGCACACCTGCTTTTCATTAGAGACTCTATTTAACCTGCCTGTTTCATTTACTCGTCCTCATCTCGTCGAGTTTGCCACGCGCAATCGGTGACTTTGTGGACTCCTTACTCTAGTACAGGGGTAGGGAACCTCTGGCTCGCGAGCCAGATGTGGCTCTTTTGATGACTGCATCTGGCTCTCGGATAAATCTTAGCTGACATTGCTTAATATGATAAGTAATGAATGATTCCACTTGTAATCACAGTGTTAAAAATAATGTTCAAAATATAAAACATTCTCATGCATTTTTAATCCATCCATCTGTTTTCTACCGCACCCGTTCAAGAATTTGCGTTAATGGTAAGATGTTATTTATTTATTCTTGGTTAGTGTGGGGCTTGCCCACCTGGGGTTCGTCAGACCACCAAGGACCAACATGAGAGCCTGTTTCAGGGTTACAATATTGTTTTATTTTTCAATAAGTCTCTCAGTTGCTTTCCAGCAATTGTATTTTTCTCTTTCATTTTCGCTCGCGCTCTGGCTCCAGCTCCAACCCCGTCCCTCCTCCTGGCTGCTGCTTATAACAGAGCGACAGGTGATTAGATACCAAGGCCCAGGTGGGCCACCTACGCACCTGTCGCTGATTTCGAGGCCGGTCCTGGCACACCCCAGTTCGCTGCAGGCCAGCAAGCCACGCCCCCTCCACAGTTAGCTCGAGAATAACAATGTTATTACAAAGAATAAGACACCTATTATACTCTGGAAAGGTTGGTCTTACCTAAAAATGCACGCGTTTAGTTTTGTTCAGTGTAAAACAAATATTATATGGCTCTTACGGAGATACATTTTAAAATATTTGGCTTTTTGGCTCTCTCAGCCAAAAAGGTTCCCGACCCCTGCTCTAGTTAAACACACCATTTTCTACTCGCTAGCTTCCACGCTTAGCCTCTCGTGTTTTCCAGCTCATATGCTAGCTCTTTGTCTTACCTGTCGTGCCTCGTGCAAGTCTTTTGGTTGTTTCCCTAGCTCACATGCTAGTAGCTCTTTGTTTGCCTTTTCTGCCTTAGCACCAGTGTTTCTGTTCCTAGCCTGCTTTAGTTGAAATAAATCTTTATTTCTTACCTGTACGCTGTGTTTTTGATTGATTGATACTTTTATTAGTAGATTGCACAGTTCAGTACATATTCCGTACAATTGACCACTAAATGGTAACACCCCAATAAGTTTTTCAACTTGTTTAAGTCGGGCTCCACGTTAATCAATTCATGGTACAAATATATACTATCAGCATAATACAGTCATCACACAAGTTAATCATCATAGTATAAACATTGAATTATTTACATTATTTACAATCCGGGGGGTGGGATGAGGAGCTTTGGTTGATATCAGAACTTCAGTCATCAACAATTGCATCAACAGAGAAATGTGGACATTGAAACAGTTTAGGTCTTACTTAGTAGGATATGTACAGCCAGCAGAGAACATAGTGAGTTCAGATAGCATAAGAACAAGTATATACATTAGAAGTACATTTCAGTTGTTTATAATCCGGGGAGATGGGATGTGAATGGAGGAGGGTATTAGTAAAGTGTTGAAGTTGCCTGGAGGTTTTGAAGGAATATAGAGATGCACTTACTTTTATACCTGTTGGGAGTGCATTCCACATTGATGTGGCATAGAAAGAGAATGAGTTAAGACCTTTGTTAGATCGGAATCTGGGTTTAACGTGGTTTGTGGCGCTCCCCCTGGTGTTGTGGTTATGGTGGTCATTTACGTTAAGGAAGTAGTTTGACACGTACTTCGGTATCAAGGAGGTGTAGCGGATTTTATAGACCAGGCTCAGTGCAAGTTGTTTTACTCTGTCCTCCACCCTGAGCCAGCCCACTTTGGAGAAGTGGGTTGGAGTGAGGTGTGATCTGGGGTGGAGGTCTAAAAGGAACCGGATTAGCTTATTCTGGGATGTTTGGAGTCTAGATTTGAGGGTTTTGGAGGTGCTGGGGTACCAGGAGGTGCAAGCGTAATCGAAGAAGGGTTGAATGAGAGTTCCCGCTAGAATCCTCAAGGTGCTTTTGTTGACCAGAGAGGAGATTCTGTAGAGGACCATCCACATCACAATGCCACGCCACTGTCACAATAGAGGTTGAGCTACATTATTTTGTTCCTCTCAGATTGATTACGGGATGATACTAAAACCTCATCTCAAATCGTAATAAGGAGGAAAACAAAAGGATAAATTGACAGGGCGGCATAAACTAAAAAAACAAAGCGTTTTCCAGACTTTTTCCGTCCAAATCGCCTTCAATGTATTTTTTTTTTTTTAATCAATGTATTTTATTTCGGCAATCTTCACATAAAACAAAGAACAACAACAAGAAAAGAAAAAAAAAAACACTCATTTGAGCAATGATTGAGCCGAAAGGGTGTAGGTTGAAGCAACGCTTATATAAACCTACCCCATCACAACAAGAACAAGGTTCAAATTTATATAAAATCTAAAACATGCTTCACTTATATTACTTTTTTTTTAAACAATATATAAGCAACATATATGTAGCACACGTCTCATATACACAGTTTAACATTTAAATCAAACATATACATTAGTACACTTATATATATATATATATATATATCCATCCATCCATTTTCTACCGCTTATTCCTTTTTGGGGTTGCGGGGGGCGCTGGCGCCTATCTCAGCTACAATCGGGCGGAAGGCGGTGTACACCCTGGACAAGTCGCCACCTCATCGCAGGGCCAACACAGATAGACAGACAACATTCACACACTAGGGCCAATTTAGAGTTGCCAATCAACCTATCCCCAGGTGCATGTCCTTGGAAGTGGGAGGGAGCCGGAGTACCCGGAGGGAACCCACGCATTCACGGGGAGAACATGCAAACTCCACACAGAAAGATCCCGAGCCTGGATTTGAACCCAGGACTGCAGGACCTTCGTATTGTGAGGCAGACGCACTAACCCCTCTTCCACTGTGAAGCCCCGTAGACAGTGCTTCCCTGACCGGGAATCGAACCCGGGCCGCGGCGATGAGAGCGCTGAATACTAGCCACTAGACCACCAGGGAGCTATATATATATATATATATATATATATATATATATATATATATATATATATATATATTATACATACACAATTTATTTAAATTCCATATAAAGTGGTAATATTTTGCAGATGATGTGGTCCTGATGGCTTCATCTGACCGGGATCTTCAGCTCTCACTGGATCGGTTTGCAGCCGAGTGTGAAGCGACCGGAATGAGAATCAGCACCTCCAAGTCCGAGTCCATGGTTCTCGCCCGGAAAAGGGTGGAGTGCCATCTCCGGGTCGGGGAGGAGACCCTGCCCCAAGTGGAGGAGTTCAAGTACCTAGGAGTCTTGTTCACGAGTGAGGGAAGAGTGGATCGTGAGATCGACAGGCGGATCGGTGCGGCGTCTTCAGTAATGCGGACATTGTATCGATCCGTTGTGGTGAAGAAGGAGCTGAGCCGGAAGGCAAAGCTCTCAATTTACCGGTCGATCTACATTCCCATCCTCACCTATGGTCATGAGCTTTGGGTCATGACCGAAAGGATAAGATCACGGGTACAAGCGGCCGAAATGAGTTTCCTCCGCCGGGTGGCGGGGCTCTCCCTTAGAGATAGGGTGAGAAGCTCTGCCATCCGGGAGGAACTCAAAGTAAAGCCGCTGCTCCTCCACATCGAGAGGAGCCAGATGAGGTGGTTCGGGCATCTGGTCAGGATGCCACCCGAACGCCTCCCTAGGGAGGTGTTTAGGGCACGTCCAGCTGGTAGGAGGCCACGGGAAGACCCAGGACACGTTGGGAAGACTATGTCTCCCGGCTGGCCTGGGAACGCCTCGGGATCCCCCGGGAAGAGCTAGACGAAGTGGCTGGAGATAGGGAAGTCTGGGCTTCCCTGCTTGGGCTGCTGCCCCCGCGACCCGACCTCGGATAAGCGGAAGATGATGGATGGATGGATGGATGGATGGATGGATGGATGGATGGATGGATGGATAAAGTGGTAATATATACATTTGTGGGGCGGTTTAGCTCGGTTGGTAGAGCGGCCGTGCCAGCAACTTGAGGGTTGCAGGTTCGATTCCCGCTTCCGCCATCCTAGTCATTGCTGTTGTGTCCTTGGGCAAGACACTTTACCCACCTGCTCCCAGTGCCACCCACACTAGTTTGAATGTAACTTAGATATTGGGTTTCACTATGTAAAGCGCTTTGAGTCACTAGAGAAAAAGCGCTATATAAATATAATTCACTTCACTTAATATAACCTATATGTATAATTATGAAATCATAAATTGCATTTATATACATATTACATATTATTGTCTTTCTAAAACAATGTTTGCTCTTCTTTCTTATATTTACTAATGATAAATGATTTTAAAAAGCTTATGTTGGCGCTGTGTTTTATTTCATCCTTTAAACAGTTCCATATTTTAACCCCTGCTATTGTTATACTCGTTCGTTTCTGCGTTGTTCTACAATATTGGATCTTAAAAAGTAGTTCTCCTCTTAAATTGAAACAATAAGAAAGGCAATCGTCACTTGGAAGCCATTATTCCCCCTCATCTCCCTTCCTGCCGAGAACCGCATTGTTCCAGCGAGTATAAATAGATATCAAGTACAAGGAAGTTGGAAAACTTTTTTTTTTTTTTTTTTTTTCTCTCTCTTTAAAGCCCATCCACTCTTTAAAACCGTCTTAGTCCGTGGAGTCCAAAACGGTGAGCCGGGGAATAAACTTCCACTAATGCTGGTCCATGTTTTCCTTCAATCGGGCCTTCAGTGGCAGTAGAAAGGATGCTGTCTTGGCTGCCATGACGCCGTATAGACAGACAGTATGGCACTAGAAAGAGACATGTCACAAACCATATGCTTGCTTCAACACAATGGCGGCCGCGTCGGTGTGACTATCCTCAAGACGGCAGACACGAACACACACACACACACACACACACATTCCATGCAAATATACGCATTGCATCCGCAACAAGAAATATGTCTGTAATGAAGGTGCAGGTTTCTGCCACTCGCCGCCAATGTCACTCTTTCTACTTTCGCGTACGTTTCCTGGCTTGCCAACCATCTTTCTTCGCCTGCTCGTCTCTCGGCGCTTACCTCACCAACCCGCTCCCAGCTTTTCCCCCCGCCGTCCCTCCCTCACTCTTCTTCTGTTTCTGTGCCATGCATTGAAAAAAAAAAAAAAATAGGACGTGTATGTGTGTGTGTGTGTGTGTGTGTGACAGACCACGAGGCTCCTCGCCATCCCTGGGCACCACCAAGTGATTGTGTGTGAATGTTTTTATGTGTCAGCAGAACAGATGTCAGCCTCGCACTTCCTGCGGTCAACTTGTAGTCCTTTTGGTGACCTGGAAGTATTTCTCAACACCAGAGTAGACATGCACGCACACAAACAAGGATGTACCCTCGTGTGCAAATTGTCAGAGACCAAAAAACAAAACAAAACAAAGAAACATGCGTCTTACCTCCGTATTTTTGTATCCGCGGACCGGTCGACGCTTAAAGGGGAACATTATCACAATTTCAAAAGGGTTAAAAACAATAAAAATCATTTCCCAGTGGCTTGTTGTATTTTTGGAAGTTTTTTTCAAAATTTTACCGGTGTCGGAATATCCCTAAATAAAGCTTTAAAGTGCCCTATTTTTGCTCTCTGCGAAGACACTGGCCATTTCCCTGTGACGTCACACAGTGCTGCCAATGTAAACAAACAATGGGAATACCACAGCAAGATATAGCGACATTAGCTCGGATTCAAACTCGGATTTCAGCGATTTAAGCGATTCAACAGATTACGCATGTATTGAAACGGATGGTTGGAGTATGAAAATATTGAAGAAGAAACTGAAGCTATTGACGCTATTCATAGCCATAGCATCAATCATCAATCAATCAATGTTTATTTATATATCCCCAAATCACAAATGTCTCAAAGGACTGCACAAATCATTACGACTACAACATCCTCGGAAGAACCCACAAAAGGGCAAGGAAAACTCACACCCAGTGGGCAGGGAGAATTCACATGCAGTGGGACGCCAGTGACAATGCTGACTATGAGAAACCTTGGAGAGGACCTCAGATGTGGGCAACCCCCACCCCCCCTCCAGGGGACCGAAAGCAATGGATGTCGAGCGGGTCTAACATGATACTGTGAAAGTTCAATCCATAGTGGCTCCAACACACCCGCGAGAGTTCAGTTCAAGCGGATCCAAGACAGCAGCGAGAGTCCCGTCCACAGGAAACCATCTCAAGCGGAGGCGGATCAGCAGCGTAGAGATGTCCCCAACCGATACACAGGCGAGCGGTCCATCCCCGGTCCCGACGAGCGGTCCATCCTGGGTCTCGACTCTGGACAGCCAGCACTTCATCCATGGTCATCGGACCGGACCCCCTCTACAAGGGAGGGGGGGACATAGGAGAAAGAAAAGAAGTGGCAGATCAACTGGTCTAAAAAGGAGGTCTATTTAAAGGCTAGAGTATACAGATGAGTTTTAAGGTGAGACTTAAATGCTTCTACTGAGGTAGCATCTCGAACTGTTACCGGGAGGGCATTCCAGAGTACTGGAGCCCGAACGGAAAACGATCTATAGCCCGCAGACTTTTTTTGGGCTCTAGGAATCACTAATAAGCCGGAGTCTTTTGAACGCAGATTTCTTGCCGGGACATATGGTACAATACAATCGGCAAGATAGGATGGAGCTAGACCGTGTAGTATTTTATACGTAAGTAGTAAAACCTTAAAGTCACATCTTAAGTGCACAGGAAGCCAGTGCAGGTGAGCCAGTACAGGTGTAATGTGATCAAACTTTCTTGTTCTTGTCAAAAGTCTAGCAGCCGCATTTTGTACCAACTGTAATCTTTTAATGCTAGACATGGAGAGACCCGAAAATAATACGTCACAGTAATCGAGACGAGACGTAACAAACGCATGGATAATGATCTCGGCGTCTTTAGTGGACAAAATGGAGCATGGCCGAATAGCTGCGTTAGTGCTATTCGGCGGACCAAACGATCAGGACTTTCGCATCTTTTGACACTGGAGCAACTTAAATCCGTCGATTGGTAAGTGTTTGTTTCGCATTAAATGTAGGTGGAAGGAAACGTAATATAGTTGCAAATGCATCTGCAGGTTATCCATACATCTCTGTTCCATGTCTGCTTTAGCACCGCCGGTAAATAGCATGTTAGCATCGATTAGCATAGCATGTTAGCATCGATTAGCTGGCAGTCAACATCAACAAAACTCACCTTTGTGATTTCGTTGACTATCGTTGCAAATGCATCTGCAGGTTATCCATACATCTCTGTGCCATGTCTGCTTTAGCATCGCCGGTAAAATGTGGAGACACTCCCGCACATTCAATGGGGGTCTGGCGGCAGACACTTTGGCATCTTCGGGCCAGTGGTGCAACTTGAATCCCTCCCTGTTAGTGTTGTTACACCCTCCGACAACACACCGACGAGGCATGTCTCCAAGGTTCCAAAAAATAGTCAAAAAAACGGAAAATAACAGAGCTGAGACCCGGTGTTTGTAATGTTTTGAAAATGAAAATGGTGGGTGTGTTAGCTCGGCGACGTCACATTCTGACGTCATCGCCTCCAGCGCGATAATCAGAAATGCGTTTAATTCGCCAAAATTCACCCATTTAGAGTTCGGAAATCGGTTAAAAAAATAGATGTTCTTTTTTCTGCACCATCAAGGTATATATTGACGCTTACATAGGTCTGCTGATAATGTCCCCCTTTAATAATTTGTCCCGCGGCCCGGGTGGGGGGGGGATTATTCTTTATTTATTTATTTATTTTTCTTTGTCATAAAAAAGGGACGTTTTTGTCATCGAAAAGGGAGGTTTTTGTGGTTGGTGCACTAATTGTAAGTGTATATTGTGTTTTTTAATGTTGATTTAATTAAAAAAAAATAATAATAATAATATTTTTTTATTATTTATTTATTTTTTTTAAATAAAAATGAATAAAGAATTGTTCTGCGGCCCGGTACCAATCGGGCCACGACTTGTCCTCTACATTTGACCCATTCCCACAGGGGAGCAGTGAGCAACAGCGGTGGCCGCGCCCGGGAATCATTTTGGTGATTTAACCCCCAATTCCAACCCTAGATCCTGAGTGCCAAGCAGGGAGGTAAGGGGTCCCAACCCGGTGGTTGGGAACCACTGCCCTTTATCAGTGTTTTTCAACCACTGTGCCGCGGCACACTAGTGTGCCGTAAGATACAGTCAGGTGTGCCGTGGGAGATTATCTAATTTCATTGATGCGGGTTAAAAATATTTTTTTGCAAACCAGTAATTCTAGTCTGCAAATGATGTGTTATTGTTGAGTGTCGGTGCTGTCTAGAGCAGTGGTCCTCAACCACCGGGCAGTGGCCCGATTAGTACCGGGCCGCAGAAGAATTTTTTATTAAAAAAATAAATAAATAAAATGTTTTTTATTTATTTTATTTTATTTTTTTAAAATTAAATCAACATAAAAAAACACAATATACACTTACAAATAGTGCACCGACCACAAAAACATCCCTTTTTCATGACAAAGAAGAAAGAAAAAAAAGAAAAAAAAAGGACACCCCCCAAGCCCGTCTTCAACAAACTTTGACATTTTTTGTTCCTTTTGTCTTTATTTTCTTTTTTTTTCATTGCTCAAAAAAAAGTACAAAAAAATCTATGTTGTAATGAATTATTACTTAAAAATTAATACTTTAAAATGTTTTATGTGGAAAATATTGCATATGTTGTGTGGTTGCTATATAAAAACATCATAATTTTGACAAAAGAGCATAAAACAAACAAAATAAAAGTTCAAACTTAGAATCGACAGATATATCGGAAGTTGATCTTGAAATTTAAGCGTTAAAAGTAAAAAAAACAATTAATAAATCTATCTATCCATCTATTTATCTATCTATCTATCTATCTATCTATCTATCTATCTATCTATCTATCTATCTATCTATCTATCTATCTATCTATCCATCTATCTATCTATCCATCTATCTATCCATCCATCTATTTATCTATCCATCTATCTATCTATCTATCTATCTATCTATCTATCTATCTATCTATCTATCTATCTATCTATCTATCTATCTATCTATCTATCTATCTATCTATCTATCTATCTATCTATCTATCTATCTATCTATCCATCTATCTATCTATCTATCTATCTACAGCATTCTGTCAGTTTACGTGGCCTAACACTCGGCGACTGAGTTGCTGTTGTTCCCAAACTTGTCCATTTTCTTATAATAAAGTCGAAAGTTGTCTTTGGAATATTTTTGGAGCGAGGAAGTTGAATTTGTTTCACTGGCTCGCCACTGCGGGAGAACCACTGAGCTCATGAGAGCTTTGTAGAAAGAGTCTCCATGCCTAAGTGCTTGATTGTATACACCTGTGGCCGGGCCAGGTGATCAGGACACCTGATTCTGATCATTTGGATGGGTGGCCAAATACTTTTGGCAATATAGTGTATGTCTGACCGCCGACCTTGCCCCAGCGTCAACCCTGCAAACTGATTATGGAAGTCAATGCAGCGTCCTTAGAATCCGTTTGTCTGCACCTCTATTATCATTTAGCACTGTTATTTGTAACCCTATGAATAAAAGAGGGACACTAAATGAATAACGAGCGTTATGAATAAAAACAAACAGGTGACACGGCCAAGTCGAGTGCGATTCAGAGGTGGCGTGTGGAGGACCACTCCAGAGGCCTTGTTGGCTATCAAAGCCTGGGGCTCGCCTGAAGGCACAGCCCGTCTCCAGAAGCCCTTGGCTCGGTTGCGTCTGAATAAAAGATGGAAAGGCAGACTGGGCAGTGTGTAAAACCGGTAGTTCTGAAAACAACTTGATAATAACTGAGACCCGGGCAAACGGATATAGGAATTGAAGGCACATGTGTTCTTAAAAGGCCTACTGAAAAGAGATTTTCTTATTTAAACGGGGATAGCAGGTCCATTTTATGTGTCATACTTGATCATTTCGCGATATTGCCATATTTAGTAGAGAACATCCGCGATAAAGTTCGCAACGTTTGGTCGCTAATAAAAAAGCCTTGCCTGTACCGGAAGTAGCAGACGATGTGCGTGTGACGTCACGGGTTGTGGAGCTCCTCACATCCTCATATTCTTTACAATCATGGCCACCAGCAGCTAGAGCAATTCGGACCTAATAAAGGGACGATTTCCGCATTAATTTGAGCGAGGATGAAAGATTCATGGATGAGGATAGTGAGAGGGAAGGACTAGAAGAAAAAAAAGACAAAGGCAGTGTGAGCCATTCAGATGTTATTAGACAAATTCACTAGGATAATTCTGGAAAATCCCTTATCTTCTTATTATTGTGTTACTAGTGTTTTAGTGAGATTATATAGACATACCTGAAAGTCGGAGGGGTGTGGTGACCGCCAGTGTCTCTGAAGGAAGCCACGGAGTAGCCAAGAGAGTCGTAGCTGCCTCATTGACAGCTGCAGGAGGAACGACACGAACTCCGCTCATGTCTACGGTAAGAGCCGACTTCTTACCACAATTTTCTCAACGAAACCTGCCGGTTGACATGTGGTAGAGAACCATGTTCAAGGCACATGTGTTCTTAAAGGCCTACTGAAATGAGATTTTCTTTTTTAAATGGACGGGGATAGCAGGTCCATTCTATGTGTCATACTTGATCATTTCGCGATATTGCCATATTTTTGCTGAAAAGATTTAGTAGAGAACATCCACGATAAAGTTCGCAACGTTTGGTCGCTAATAAAAAAGCCTTGCCTGTACCGGAAGTAGCAGACGATGTGCGCGTGACGTCACGGGTTGTGGAGCTCCTCACATCTGACCATTGTTTACAATCATGGCCACCAGCAGCTAGAGCGATTCGGACC
Organism: Nerophis ophidion; assembly: GCF_033978795.1. Taxonomy (NCBI): domain Eukaryota; kingdom Metazoa; phylum Chordata; class Actinopteri; order Syngnathiformes; family Syngnathidae; genus Nerophis; species Nerophis ophidion. The sequence continues at coordinate 8,073,988 of NC_084637.1, forward strand.
TAAAAAAGGGACAAATTCCCCATTAATTTGAGCGAAGATGAAATATTCGTGGATGAGGATAGTGAGAGTGAAGGACTAGAAGAAAAAAAAAGACAAAGGCAGTGTGAGCCATTCAGATGTTATTAGACAAATTCACTAGGATAATTCTGGAAAATCCCTTATCTTCTTATTGTGTTACTAGTGTTTAAGTGAGATTATATAGGCATACCTGAAAGTCGGAGGGGTGTGGTGGCCGCCAGTGTCTCTGAGGGAAGCCACGGAGTAGCCAAGAGAGTCGCAGCTCCCTCATTGACAGCTGCAGGAGAAACGACACGACCTCCGCTCATGTCTACGGTAAGAGCCGACTTCTTACCACAATTTTCTCGACGAAACCTGCCGGTTGACATGTGGTAGGGAACCATGTCCGCTCGACCGCTCTGTTCCATATTAAAGCTTCACCGTCATCTTTAGGGAATGTAAACAAAGAAACATTGGCTGTGTTTGTGTTGCTATAAACGGCCGCAATAGACCACTTTCCACCAACATCTTTCTTCTTTGACGTCTCCATTATTAATTGAAAAAATTGCAAAAACTCCGTAACACAGATGTCCAGAATACTGTGTAATTATACGATTAAAGCAGACTACTTTCAGCCGTGATTGGTGCTGGAAGAACATGTCCGCCACACGTCATCATTTCGCGACGTTTTCAACAGGAGGAAATTTACAATTGCAATTTAGTAACCTGAAAAGGCCTTATTGGCATGTGTTGCAATGTTAATATTTCATCATTGATGTCTAAACTATCCGACTGTGTGGTCGGTAGTAGTGGGTTTCAGTAGGCCTTTAAGTGCTCCAAATTGTGTTACTCCACATTGCACAATGTTTGTAGTGGAGGAGATTTCAGTTATCTCAACCTCTCAGTGGGAGTTAATTGCATAGAAGTGCTTTATATGTATGCCAATCATTCACACAGGCGGTGGATTATCAGCCCACCCTGCCAAGGTTGTGTTCCCCTGATCCGAGCCTGCCATGCTCGCATGCGTGCCATCTTTGTGATCATTGTAACTTCGCAGTCCTCGCCCTCTCCTCCACTTTACGTACGCGTCTTTCATCCTCGGCCGTCCTTAAGACCATCGCTTCTTCCACACGTCCAGGCAAACCGGCGGAAGAATTCGACAGAAGCGAGGGAGTGTGAATTTTTAGGTGAGCTCAGGGAGCCGGGATAGGTTATCTGGCCCACACCCACAGCTGTGCTAATATTTGACCTAAAGATTTCACGGCAACAGACAGCCACGCACAAATATACACACGGATGCAAGCACGGCCAGTTTAGTTGCAGATAGACGATTCTCCGGGCGTGACCGAACAGCTTTGGGGCTGATTGGAAGGGAGGGAGTGTGACGTGGAGGAAAGTAAGGACGACATGGAGAAGCAGCAAGAGCAGGGGTCCCCAAAATTTTTGCCTCGGGGGCCGCATTGGGTTAGAACAATTTGGCCGGCTCATCTTCCTTCTGGTTGCTCTCGTCGTCTCTTGCCGTGAATTCTCCTCAGTCTTCTGCCCCGATCGTTCCTCCTTCTCCCCTTTTAAACTGCAGGAGAAGACGCAGGGATTGAGAGCAGGTGTGTGGTTTACGCACCTGACTCTGATTGCGTGCCCCGCCTCTCCGCTCCGCCGCACACTCCGCCTCCTGGCCGCCATCTTGAGTAGGACCTCTACCCCGCCGTCGGCCCGTCGGCTCCGCCTCTCCACAGCATCAAAACTATAAATGAACACATGTGGAGTCATGTTCTTCACAAAAAAAAACAGTAATGCACACTCTTGGCATTCTCTTGATGAGCTTCAAGCACACCTGTGAAGTGAATGAACACGTGGGGGAAAAAAAAGGAGGAAATAAAAGAAAACATGTTTTGGATTTAAGTTTCTTCAAAATAGCCATTCTTTGCTCCGATTACTGCTTTGCACACTCTGGGCATTCTATCGATGAACTTCAAGTGGTCGTCACCTGAAATGGTTTTCACTTCACAGGTATGCTTGAAGTTAGAATTTAATTATTTAGTTATTTCACCTTTTTTTTTTGTCAAAAACATGACTCCACAAGTGTTCATTCATAGTTTCGATGCCTTCAGTGACAATATACAATGTAAATAGTCATGAAAATAAAGAAAACCCACTGAATGCCTGTACTGCATGTGTATATATATTATATATATATATATATATATATATATATATATATATATATATATATATATATATATATGTAGGTGTGGGAAAAATCACAAGACTACTTCATCTCTACAGAACTGTTTCATGAGGGGTTCCCTCAATCATCAGGAGATTATAATGGAAGCATTCACATACAATGGTTTATATAGGGCACAGAGTGGGTGGGTACAGGCAGGCGTAGGGGCGTGGTGATTGGCTCATGTGTTACCTAGGAGGTGTTTCCGTCCGTGGCGGCATGTTGAAATGATTTCACTGCGCTTGTTGAGGGATGATAGATCTGGATGATATATAATAAACAGTTTCTCTTTTAAGCATAGGTTGCATCTTTTATTACCACTGTTGTAAGGTGTGCTGGATGCAAGAATTTGCCATGGTATTGAATATCCAACATTATTGTCTTTGAGGTTCCAAATGTGTTTGCTGAGTTCTGTAGAATTCCGCAAAGTCTGGTTTCTAAAGGAGGCGTTGTGATTGTTCCATCTTGTTTTGAACGCTCCTTCGGTTAATCCTACGTACGTGTCGGATGTGTTAATGTCCTTGCGTATTACCTTTGCTTGGTAAACGACTGATGTCTGTAAGCACCCTCCGTTGAGAGGGCAATCAGGTTTCTTGCGACAGTTACATTCATTATTGGTTTCAGAGTCGTTTAGTCTGGGGGTAGGCAGTCCTTTTGCAATTGCTTTGTTGTGGTTTGAAATGATTTGTTGTATGTTATTCATGCAGCTGTAGCTCAATTTAAAGTTGTTCTTGTTGAATGTTTTTCTTAGGGTGTTGCCTTTGGGGAAGTGTTTGTCGATCAGAGTGAGGAACTTGCGGCCGATGTTGGTTGAGACCTTTTTGCTGAATGGCGGATTGTACCAGATGATGTTTTACATGTATTGCGCTCTACCACGGTATCGAGCACTATTCTCTGGATAATCCAATCAAGACATACATATATATATGTATATATATATATATATATATATATATATATATATATATATATATATATATATATATATATATATATATATATATATATATATATTTTTTTTTTTTTTAATCCAATCTGTCTTGATTGGATTATCCAGAGAATAGTGCTCGATACCGTGGTAGAGCGCAATATGTATGTGTGGGAAAAATCACAAGACTACTTCATCTCTACAGAATTGTTTCATGAGGGGTTCCCTCAATCATCAGGAGATTTTTTTTTTTTTTCCTGATGATTGAGGGAACCCCTCATGAAACAGTTCTGTAGAGATGAAGTAGTCTTGTGATTTTTCCCACACCTACATATATATATATATATATATATATATATATATATATATATATGTATATATATATATATATGTATATATATATATGTATATATATATATATATATATATATATATATATATATATATATATATATATATATATGAACAGGTGCTCTACCTGTTAAAAAAATAATAATAATAAAAAAAAAAATATATATATATATTTATATATATATATATATATATCCATCCATCCATTTTCTACCGCTTATTCCCTTTTGGGGTCGCGGGGGGCACTGGCGCCTATCTCAGCTACAATCGGGTTGAAGGCGGCGTACACCCTGGACAAGTCGCCACCTCATCGCAGGGCATATATATATATATATATATATATATATATATATATATATATATATATATATGCATTATTATTATTTTTTTTTTTTCCGTCACATCATGAATGATAGAAGTGTCCAATTAACGATGTATTTGTTTTGAGTAGTTATCAGATGTTTACTGTAAAACATGATTAAAAAGCCAAAATGTGCACGTTAATGTTTATAGTAAATGTATTCACACTTCTAGGAGATTCATTAGGATATTTGTTTTTCAGTATAACAAAAAAACTACGGGTTCACAGTAGTTTACTGACAAGTTTTTAAAGTACATGTGATTGCACCATATGCAGATATAAAGGTAGCATGCAGTGTAAATAAACAACACCCACTATTTATATTTGTGTGTAGTTTAGCCATTTGCTCATAAGAAATGATCCAACCCGAGAGAGATGATGCACACACGAGTGCACTACTTGTTATTCTCTGTTCTCTGCCCTCAGGCCATGCGTGTCTTCTGTTTCCTTCTATGTCGGTGAAGGATACTTACGTGTTGACCGTTCACTGTCCACCTTGATGTCAATTAGATGCAATTATTCTCATGCAAAGATTGACAGCGTGCATCCGAGACATAAACAATGCAGTATTCCTGGCATATTTCGCTTCCTCTCTCTCGCTTCCGTCTTGGCTCCATCGCTCACTTGGTCTCCTCCAGTGAGTGCCAGTGTCTCTCGCCCATGTCCACACTACTAAACCACACCCATGTTTCCAAACACAAAGCAATCCGCAGAGATGTATCTTGTGGTGTACCCCAAGGGTCAGTCCTGGGACCAAATTATTCAATTTATTTTACAATGACATAGGGTTGTGAGGATTGTTCTCCCGGGATGCAATCGGACTGTACTGGACATGGCTTGAAGGTAGGAACATTATTTAATCATTCAAAGTCAAAGTACTACAAACCCCGTTTCCATATATAACAGTGGAGTGTTTGAAGTCTCGTCTTAAGACCCACTTTTATTCTTTGGCTTTTAACACTACGTGAGTTGTGTGGTCCTCTGTCCTCTGTTGTCCTCTGTGTTTTTTATACACTTTGATTTGTTTTAATTGATTTCACCCTTTAAAATAATTTTTAATCATATTTGTTTTTATATTGTTTTTATTGGTTTTATATTTATTTATTTTTTGTTTTTATTCAGTCATTGGTGGAGCATAATATTTTTTAAATTTTTTTTATTTATTTATTTATTATCAACATTTTAACATGGCTGTGCAGCACTTTGGAAACGTTATTGTTGTTTAAATGTGCTATATAAATAAAGTGGATTGGTTTGGGAAATTGTGTTAGATGTAAATATAAACAGAATACAATGATTTGAATATCATTTTCAACCCATATTTGTTATGATCCGCTGCCCGGATCATACCATTTTCTAGTTTTGTTCCGTTTTTGTATCATATTCTATTGTTTGATTTCCTTAGTTCCTGTTTTATCTGGTTTCCATGGTTTCATATTAGTTCCACCTGCTTCTCGCTGTTGACGCACACCTGTTACTCTTGATTACTGCCAGTATTTTAACCCTTTCTTCTTTGTTCGTTCTTTCTCGCTTCCTATTTAGTGTTTCACTACAGTAACGATTCCAATTCTATGTGTTTTCTTGCTTGCTTTCACGCTAAGCCTTTTTTTCCTCTAGCTCTCATGCTAGTAGTTTTTGTTTGTCCCTTTTGTGCCTTGTGCAAGTTCGTTTGCTATTTCCCGAGCTCCCATGCTAGCGCTTTTGGTTGTTTCTAGCTCCCATGCTAGATCTGTTTGTTTTGCCTAGTACCAGTTTTCTGTTCATAGTCTGTTTTATTCGTTAAACAAATCAATCATTTCTTACCATCACGCTGTGTTCAAGCCCGACTGCATCCTTGAAAGAACGTCTCCGCATCACAATGCTTAGTAATCGTTACAATATTCAGTTGAATATGCTATACAAAGAGAACATATTTGATGTTCAAACTGATAAACCTTTGTTTTTTTGGGTTTTTTTTGCAAATAATTATTAACTTTAGAATTTGATGCCAGCAAGACGTGACGAAGAAGTTTGGGTTTGGAATTGGTATCTCTCGTTCCCTCCCTCTCTCCTCTATCTCGGCCTACCGGTTGCTTGTTCTCCTCCACTGAGTGTCAGTGTCTCCCGCCCATTGCCCCACACTAGTCGACTACATCCACGTCTCACTGTGAGGTCACGGGCAGCCTCCTTGCAGCATATGGACCCGCTTCCTTCCAAGAAAAGCCTAGCCAGATGAGCCCACACACATGCACCAAACGCATTGAGGAATATAAAATCTCCCACACACATCAGAAGAGGAAGTCGAGGAGATTAAGCCAGCAGAATCTATCAGATCTCGTCTCATCTTCCCTCTGACCCGGCGGCTCAATCTACTTGACTTGGAGTAATCTTAGTGTTGCACACACAGACGTACTCAATATGCCAGTAATCCCTGAAGACCAGCTGAAGAAGTGTGAGCGCTTAACAAACACGCTTAATCGTCCTGGTCTAATAACCTGGCATAAGCTGGCGGACTTCTTAAGGCCCGATAAGCGTGACACACACACTCTGGCGGCGCCTTGCAATCTAAGTGTCGTTAAGCAGAGATCTTTAGCCAGCCTGGGTTCTGGCTCGCCGGACACAAACACACATGCGAGCATATGCAGGAGGACACACACACAGAGAGCTGGTAATCTTCCAGCCAGCTGAAGTGTAATCAAGAAGGCGACGGCCATATGTCTGATGCTGCTGGCGTCCCTCCGTGCCTTCTTCTCGCAACCTCGCTTCGAAAACCGACTGACCAACAAAAAAAAAAAACCCTTTAAGATAGACTGACCATACGTCCTCATTTCCCCGGACATGTCCTCTTTTGCAGGGCTGTCCGGGCTGTCTGGGCGGAGTTTCTTAAATGCCTAAAATGTCCGGAATTTTGAGTTAGAGTTGCGTGTATTTTTTAATGTACGTTCAGGGTTAAGAAGGGGTTAAAAACAAAATAAATTGTAAAGGTGTGTGCACACGCAGCATTCGTGAGTGAGAGGATGTGTTTTGAAAATAATAATTTACTTAGAGCCCTGCGATGAGGTGGCGACTTGTCCAGGGTGTACCCTGCCTTCCGCCCGATTGTAGCTGAGATAGGCGCCAGCGCCCCCCGCGACCCCGAAAGGGAATAAGCGGTAGAAAATGGATGGATGGATGGAATTTACTTTGAATTTCATAGCTTCAACACATGCCAAAGTAGTTGGGAAAGGGCATGTTCACCACTGTGTTACATCACCTTTTCTTTTAACAACACTCAATAAACGTTTGGGAACTGAGGAAACTAATTGTTGAAGATTTGAAAGTGGAATTCGTTCCCATTCTTGTTTTATGTAGAGCTTCAGTTGTTCAACAGTCCGGGGTCTCCTCTGTCATATTTTACGCTTCATAATGCGCCACACATGTCTGGACTGCAGGCGGGCCAGGAAAGTACCCGCACTCTTCTTTTTACGGAGCCACGCTGTTGTAACACATGCTGAATGTGGTTTGGCATACTCTTGCTGAAATAAGCAGGGGCGTCCATGAAAAAAACGGCGCTTAAATGGCAGCATATGTTGTTCCAAAACCTGTATGTACAAACTCTGTTTTCATATGAGTTGGGAAATTGTGTGAGATGTAAATATAAACAAAATACAATGATTTGCAAATCCTTTTCAAACCATATTCAATTAAATGCACTACAAAGACAAGATATTTGATGTTCAAATTCATAAACTTTATTTTTTTTTTTGCAAATAATTAACTTAGAATTTTAATGGCTGCAACACGTGTCAAAGTAGTTGGGAAAGGGCATGTTCACCACTGTGTTACATCCCCTTTTCTTTTAACAACACTCAATAAACGTTTGGGAACTGAGGAAACTAATTGTTGAAGCTTTGAAAGTGGAATTCTTTCCCATTCTTGTTTTATGTAGAGCTTCAGTCGTTCAACAGTCCGGGTTCTCTGCTGTCGTATTTTACGCTTCATAATGCGCCACACATTTTCGATGGGAGACAGGTCTAGACTGCAGGCGGGCCAGGAAAGTAGCCGCACTCTTTTTTTATAGAGCCACGCTGTTATAACACGTGCTGAATGTGGCTTGGCATTGTCTTGCTGAAATAAGCAGGGGCATCAATGAAAAAGACGGCGCTTGGATGGCAGCATATGTTGTTCCAAAACCTTGTATGTACAAACTCTGTTTTCATATGAGTTGGGAAATTGTGTTAGATGTAAATATAAACGCAACACAATAATTTGCAAATACTTTTCAAACCATATTCAATTAAATGCACTACAAAGACAAGATATTTGATGTTCAAACTCATAAACTTTTTTTTTTTTGGGCAAATAATAGTTAACTTAGAATTTTAATGGCTTCAACACGTGTCAAAGTAGTTGGGAAAGGGCATGTTCACCACTGTGTTACATCACCTTTTCTTTTAAAAACACTCAAAAAAAGTTTGGGAACTGAGAAAACTAATTGTTGAAGCTTTGAAAGTGGAATTCTTTCCCATTCTTGTTTTATGTAGAGCTTCAGTCGTTCAACAGTCCGGGGTCTCCGCTGTCATATTTTACGCTTCATAATGCGCCACACATGTCTGGACTGCAGGCGGGCCAGGAAAGTACCCGTACTCTTCTTTTTATGGAGCCCCGCTGTTGTAACACATGCTGAATGTGGCTTGGCATTGTCTTGCTGAAATAAGCAGGGGCGTCCATTAAAAAGACGGCGCTCATATGGCAGCATATGTTGTACCAAAACCTGTATGTACAAACTTTGTTTTCATATGAGTTGGGAAATTGTGTTAGATGTAAACATAAACGCAATACAATGATTTGCAAATCCTTTTCAACCCATATTCAATTAAATGCACTACAAAGACAAGATATTTGATGTTCAAACTCATAAACTGTATTTTGTTTTGCAAATAATAGTTAACTTAGAATTTTAATGGCTGCAACATGTGTCAAAGTAGTTGGGAAAGGGCATGTTCACCACTGTGTTACATCCCCTTTTCTTTTAACAACACTCAATTAACGTTTGGGAACTGAGAAAACTAATTGTTGAAGCTTTGAAAGTGGAACTCTTTCCCATTCTTGTTTTATGTAGAGCTTCAGTCGTTCAACAGTCCGGAGTCTCCGCTGTCATATTTTACGCTTCATAATGGGCCACACTTTTTCCATGGGAGACAGGTCTGGACTGGATGCGGGCCAGGAAAGTTTTAAGTTTTAAAAAACCACACTGTTGTAACACGTGTTGAATGTGGCTTGGCATTGTCTTGCTGAAATAAGCAGGGGCGTCCATGAAAAAGACCTCGCTTAGATGACAGCATATGTTGTTCCAAAACCTTTCAGCATTAATGGTGCCTTCACAGATGTGTAAGTTACCCATGCATTGGGCACTAATCCACCCCCATACCATCACAGATGCTGGCGTAGATAACAGTCTGGATGGTTCTTTGGTCCGGATGACACAATGTCGAATAATTCCAAAGACAATTTGAAACATGGACTCGTCAGACCACAGAAGACTTTTCCACTTAGCATCAGTCCATCTTAGATGATCTCGGGGCCCAGAAAAGCCGGCGGCGTTTCTGGATGTTGTTGATAAATGGAAACGGGGTTTTGTATTATTCATAAAGCAGTTCGTGTATCATTGGCACATTTTCACCTAGTCCCGGCCTTGGCGTGCTGCCCGCCTTGGCAGGCATGTGTCCTCTTTTTTGGGATTTCACAAAAACTTTAAAGTCATCCACTGGCGGGTAATCAATATCTTGGTTATAAATCTAACTAAATGTGTTTTTGTAGGTTTTGGATGTGCAGGTCCCACTCCCCTGTGCGGAGACAGCTGGTGTGGCAGTGACCCCGGCTGGAAGGAAGGAAGCCTCACACGTCCTTCTGTGTCCCTTTACACAATTCCTGGGGTCATATTGGGTCTTCTTATCTTTCCATTGGTGACACACACACACAAACATATTCTTTATTCCTGATCCCACTCCTAAATGCTCTGTGATCTTAAAGATTTAGTTAAAAAATAATAAAAAAATCTCTCTTTCTCAGAATCTATGTTTTCTTTCGTCCGTCGAGCCGTTTCTTAATCCCCCGCCGGGCCGCGCCTGATGAAATGACCATATCTAATCCGCCGCTCCCCTTGGGAGAGATGTAACTGTATTAAGACAGTAAATCCATGTCCTTACAACCGTTACAGATGTCTTTCTCTATTATCCCCTCTTTCTCTGTCCATTACGCTGCCTCCTCACATCAGTCTTAAATCTTCTGAATCTGCCATCTCAATAATCTTTATTGCTGAGCCACCAAAATGCTGCTAGTATAATCTGGCATTATGTTTTTGGTGGATTTATTTTTGCCCGCTTCCCAATTTCATCATCGTCGTTTCCCAGAGGTCGGAGAGCTTTTTTTTTTTTTAGGAATTAAGATATTGTGAACTTTTTCTTTGCATGATTGAATTTACAGTGACAAGAGAACCTTTGTTGCCTCAGAGAAGTACAAAACGGTATTGTTGGTACAGTGGGAGAAGGAGATCAATCAATCAATCAATCAATCCATGTTTATTTATATAGCCCTAAATCAAAAGTGTCTCAAAGGGCTGCACAAGCCACAACGAAAATCCGCGGTACAGAGCACACATAAGGGCAAGGAAAAACTCACCCCAGTGGGACGTCGATGACAATAAATATGAGAAACCTTGGAGAGGACCACATATGTGCGCAACCCCCCTGCCCCCTCTAGGGGAGAACGAAAGCAATGGATGTCGAGCGGGTCTAACATGATATCGTGAAAGTCCAGTCCATAGTGGATCTAACATAATAGTGAGAGTCCAGTCCATAGTGGATCTAACATAATATTGTGAGAGTCCAGTCTAAAGTGGATCTAACATAATAGTGAGAGTCCAGTCCATGGTGGATCTAACATAATAGTGAGAGTCCAGTCCATAGTGGTTCTAACATAATAGTGAGAGTCCAGTCCATAGTGGATCTAACATATTAGTGGGAGTCCAGTCCATAGTGTATATAACATAATAATTAGAGTCCAGTCCGTAGTGGATCTAACATAATAGTGAGAGTCCAGTCCATAGTGGATCTGACATAAAAGTGAGAGTCCAGTCCATAGTGGATCTAACATAATAGTGAGAGTCCAGTCCATAGTGGATCTGACATAATAGGGAGAGTCCAGTCCATAGTGGATCTGACATAAAAGTGAGAGTCCAGTCCATAGTGGATCTAACATAATAGTGAGAGTCCAGTCCATAGTGGATCTGACATAATAGGGAGAGTCCAGTCCATAGTGGATCTAACATAATGGTGAGAGTCCAGTCCATAGTGGATCAAATATAATAATTAGAGTCCAGTCCGTAGTGGATCTAACATAATAATGGGAGTCCAGTCCATAGTGGTTCTAACATAATGGTGAGAGTCCAGTCCATAGTGGATCAAATATCATAGTGAGAGTCCAGTCCATAGTGGATCTAACATAATAGTGAGAGTCCAGTCCATAGTGGATCTAACATAATAGTGAGAGTCCCGTCCATAGTGGAGCCAGGAGGAGACTATCCCAAGCGGAGACGGGTCAGCAGCTCAGAGATGTCCCCAAACGATACACAGGCGAGCGGCCCATCCCGGGTCCCGACTCTGGACAGCCAGCACTTCATCCATGGCCACCGTACTTGGTCCTCCCCCCACCCCCACCCCCCCTCCACAAGGGAAACGGGGGCAGAGGAGAAAAAAAAGAAACAGCAGATCAACTGGTCTAGAAAGTCGGTCTATTTAAAGGCTAGAGTATACAAATGAGTTCTAAAATGGGACTTAAATACTTCTAATGGTACGTGTTTATTGAAACATACAAATATAAGTGAAGTGTGGGGCAGCACGGTGGTATAGGGGTTAGTGCACGTGCCTGACAATACGAAGGTGTGGACCCTAGGGCTACTTGCAGTGTGTCTGGGTGCACAGGAGCCTAGTAAAGCTTGATGTTGTTATTTGGACTTTGGGGACCTCTTATGATTTTAATCTACATTTAAAACAAATTTATGATTTTAATTTCCTGGGGAAACACATGTCAAAGATTCGGTGATTTGGCCAATGTAGAGAAAGTGGCTGGATAGACAAAAAATGAGCATGTCAATATTCAGATACAAGGAAGCTTTCCTGTCAATTCCATGGTAACGTACCAAATATCTATAGAATAACAGACATGTTTCTATGTCCTTTCAATCATCCACGCATGCACATCAACTTAAAATCAACTTATAATCCAACGAATCATAAAAGTGTCAATCCGACTCTGACAGTCTCAAGCCGTCGTCTTGAGGGTTCCAAGGACCACCTAGGAAAGACATGCCTTTAAACACGTTTAACTTGCTTTATTTTCCAACACAAGCTTGTCTGCGGTCGGGTCGCTCTTCCGCTGCGTCTCCCGTCCGCTTCTGCTGCTCGCTCTGCCGTCTGCTTTTCAGCAGCACGTACTTCAGTCCGCCTCTTGCTCTCCGTCTCCGTCGTTGTATGTGTTTCTCTCATCCCCAGCCCCGTTCTCTCCTCCTTCTCCCCTTTTATACAGCGAGAGGAGATACGTTAAAGGGGAACATTATCACAATTTCAGAAGGGTTAAAACCAATAAAAATCAGTTCCCAGTGGCATTTTTTATTTTTCGAAGTTAGGGAATAAGCGGTAGAAAATGGATGGATGGATGGATGGATGGAAGTTTTTCTCAAAAGCAATATCTCGAAAACCGACCTCACTTCGTGAAGCCAACAAAAACAAATATGGCGGATAGCACATGGCATAGTAGCTCTGATTCAGACTCGAATTTCAGCGCCGTAAGCGATTCAACAGATTACGCATGTATTGAAACGGATGGTTGGAGTGCTGAGGCAGATAGCGAAAACGAAATTGAAGAAGAAACTGAAGCTATTGAGCCATATCACGACAGACAGCGGCAACGAGGACGAATTTGGCGATCGTCTTCAAACCAACGATTGCATCTTTTGACCGCTGGTGCAACTTAAATCCGTCGATTGGTAAGTGTTTGTTTGGCATTAAATGTGGGTGGAGGGAAAGGCTGGATGAAATTATATAGCTACAAATGAGGCATAATGATGCAATATGAACATACAGCTAGCCTAAATAGCATGTTAGCATCGATTAGCTTGCAGTCATGCCATGCGCAAATATGTCTGATTAGCACATAAGTCAATGACATCGACAAAACTCACCTTTGTAATTTTTTTGACTTTATCGTTGGAAATGCACCTGCTTTGAGTGTCGCAGGATATCCACACATTCTTGCCATCTCTGTCATAGCATCGCTGTCGTCGGTAAAATGTGCGTCCAATTTCTTGCCACTTTCGCATCTTTTGGCCACTGGTGCAACTTAAATCCGTCGATTGGTAAGTGTTTGTTTGGCGTTAAATGTGGGTGGAGGGAAAGGCTGGATGCAAATATAGCTACAAATGAGGCATAATGATGCAATATGAACATACAGCTAGCCTAAATAGCATGTTAGCATCGATTAGGTTGCAGTCCTGCCGTGTGTAAATATGTCTGATTAGCACATAAGTCAATAACATCGACAAAACTCACCTTTGTGATTTCTTTGACTTTATCGTCGGAAATGCACCTGCTTTGAGTGTCACAGGATATCCACACATTCTTGCCATCTCTGTCGTAGCATAGCTGTCGTCGGTAAAATGTGTGTACAATTTCTTGCCACTTTCGCATCTTTTGGCCAGTGGTGCAACTTGAATCCGTCCCTGTTTGTTTTGTTACACCCTCCGACAACACACCGACGAGGCGTGATGTCTCCAAGGTACGGAAAACAGTCGAAAAAACGGAAAATAACAGAGCTGATTTGACTTGATGCGTGTAATGTGTTTGAGAAAATGGTGGATTGCTCCGACAGAGAACAATTGAAAAGGCGTTTACATCGGCAAATTCACCCTTTTAGAGTTCGGAAATCGGTTAAAAAAACATATGGTCTTTTTTCTGCAACATCAAGGTATATATTGAAGCTACCTAGGTCTGGTGATAATGTTCCCCTTTAAACGTGTATAGGTGCGCAATCCACACACTCAATCAATCAATCAATCAATGTTAATTTATATAGCCCCAAATCACAAATGTCTCAAAGGACTGCACAAATCATTACGACTACAACATCCTCGGAAGAACCCTCAAAAGGGCAAGGAAAACTCACACCCAGTGGGCAGGGAGAATTCACATCCAGTGGGACGCCAGTGACAATGCTGACTATGAGAAACCTTGGAGAGGACCTCAGATGTGGGCAACCCCCCCCCCCCCCCCTCTAGGGGACCGAAAGCAATGGATGTCGAGCGGGTCTAACATGATACTGTGAAAGTTCAATCCATAGTGGATCCAACACAGCCGCGAGAGTTCAGTTCAAGTGGATCCAAGACAGCAGCGAGAGTCCCGTCCACAGGAAACCATCTCAAGCGGAGGCGGATCAGCAGCATAGAGATGTCCCCAACCGATACACAGGCGAGCGGTCCATCCTGGGTCCCGACGAGCGGTCCATCCTGGGTTTCGACTCTGGACAGCCAGTACTTCATTCACGGTCATCAGGGGGGGGACATAGGAGAAAGAAAAGAAGCGGCAGATCAACTGGTCTAAAAAGGAGGTCTATTTAAAGGCTGGAGTATACAGATGAGTTTTAAGGTGAGACTTAAATGCTTCTACTGAGGTAGCATCTCAAACTGTTACCGGGACCCGATCTCGTTTGTGGCATCGCTCCCGGCACGCCCCGTCTCGCCACTCGCTCGCCATCCCCGCCTTCTCACCGCCATCCTGTCGGACCGTCGGCTCCGCCTCTCCACACAGACTTTTCCACATGGAAAGTTGTTGCCCAACAACTTAATGCCCTTTGTGACCTGCAAACACAGCATGATGAGTACGACCATTTAAAGTTTAAAATAACATGGTGTGTCGGGTTTTCCACAGGAAATGGACAGACGATTCATTATGGGGGTGCAGGAAAAATGGAACACCATTTAATTCAGCAGTACAGGGTTGAAAAAAAAAAGCACCAATAAATACAGTTGCAGGTTAGTGATGCACAGTTTGTTCTGTCCAAGTTTCTCCTGACATCCCAGTGTTGATGTGGGCATGAGGCAACACAATGTTCGACTCCGGTATTCAGGACCGTAGCTTGGTTCTGCCCCCAATCCAGACAAGCAGAATGGGTGTTGACAGAAAGACTTTTCCTGATGTTTCGAGTACGTCACACATCCACGCGCATCGAAGTCACAAGCAGGCCTCGTCATTTCAGCACAGGAAACAGAGGCGTCGTCTCCGAACCGACCTAACGTGGGTCAAACCCTGTGAGCTATGTTTTATGGTCTTATTGTTCTGTTCAAAAGTACGGTGAAAAATAAGTTAGATGACAAGAAAACATTTTCCCATGATGACAGGCGGGGCGGGGGGTGCTGACAAAAAAAAAAAAAAAAAAGATCTTAAATGCAAAATACAATGAAACCACACGCATTGTGTTGTATTCATTGCTCACGTTCTCCTTCCTGCTCTGGCTCTTAAGTGGTGAAATCACTTTTACTATTCAGGTCAAAGGTCGAGGACAGTTGCCGGATCACGTCGCAGCTGCTTCCCTAAGAATATTGCCGTAAGTGCATGAGTGAAACCTTGACCCCTTCCAAAGAGGAAAACATATGAAGCACTTTGCATGTGCTTGATTTTGAAGCAAATCATACTTTTCCATATGTGCATATAATCATAAGTCACTGTGGCCTTCTTTTGCTGGCTGGACACTGTTGGACTCCATTGATTGAAGCCATTCAATACACGCAGACAGCAGCATGGGCTTGAAGCAGGACAGAGCCAGTGGCAAGGTAATGGGTGTGTGTATTTGTGTGTGTTTGTAAGTGTGTGTCTGTCCATCCATGCCTCCAGTCCATGTCCATGTACATCATTTTCCATACATTTCTTTCATCTATTCCTCCACAATCAATCTTCCTGTTCTCCTCCATTTGATCTTTTCAGTATATATTTTCTTCCATTCTGTTTTTACACTGACCTAACGGTATTGAGCATTAAAATGATGACAGAGGTCTGTAATTTTCATCATAGGTACACTTCAACTGCGAGAGACAGAATGTGGGAAAAAAACCCCAGGAATTCACATTGTAGGAATTTTAAAGAATTAATTTTTAAATTATGGTGGAAAAATAAGTATTTGGTCAACCATTCAAAGCTCTCACAGATGGAAGGAGGTTTTGGCTCAAAATCTCACGATACATGGCCCCATTCATCCTTTCCTTAACACGGATCAATCGTCCTGTCCCCTTAGCAGAAAAACAGCCCCAAAGCATGATGTTTCCACCCCCATGCTTCACAGTAGGTTTGGTGCTCTTGGGATGCAACTCAGTATTCTTCTTCCTCCAAACACGACTATTTGAGTTTATACCAGAAAGTTATATTTTGGTTTCATCTGACCACATGACTTTCTCCCAATCCTCTGCTGTATCATCCATGTGTCCATTTTGTTATAAATTCAACTATTCGTGTTTGGCGGAAGAAGAATACTGAGTTACATCCCAAGAACACGGACTTCTTTGCTTTTTTCCTCTGGACTTGGACATCCAACACACACTCCAACAAAAATCTACGGTATTTACATACGGTTAATTTTCACACATAACAATGAAACCCATTGAGCTTGATCCTCTGTTGTTGTGCCGTCTCCTTCCCCTTATCTAAACATAACAAGGGAAACATAAAAGAACACAAAAGGACATTAAAGACATTAAAAGAGCAGAGCTGATGTAACTAGCCACTTTTACTCACCGCTACAAAAGTAACACAACAAAAACATATGCATTGTGGTGGCCATTGCGGTCTTCTACGCCAGTGGTCCCCAACCACCGGGCCGCGGCCCGGTACGGGGCCATGGCCCGTTTGGTACCGGGCCGCAGAAGAATTGTTTATTAATTTTTATTTAAAAAAATAAAAAATAAATAAAAATATATATGTTTTTTTTATTTTGTATTAAATCAACATAAAAAACACAATATACACTTACAATTAGTGCACCAACCACAAAAACCTCCCTTTCTCATGACAAAAACGTCCCTTTTTCATGACAAAGAAAAAAATAAAAATGAATAAAAAAATGGATCCCCCCCCAAATTATTAAGGGTTGACCGGTCCGCAGATACAAAAAGGTTAGGGACCACTGTTCTACGCCATTGTCTGCTGGAATGGGGGGGAGCATGACCAGAGGCCGGAGCAGACCCAACAAAGCAACCAACCCTCGGCCGCCCACCAACTCTCGGCCAGTCAGCTTGGATGAGTGACGATACGTCCAAGGAGACCGAGGTGTCCGATACCTGTTCATTCAGCAAAGACCTACGAAACAGTCTTCTAGGTATGAAATATCCTCTGTGTTTTTTTCCTGACTTAACGTATATTCCGCTCTACCCCAAAGGGAATAAGAAGTAGAAAATGTATATATATATATATATATATATATATATATATATATATATATGTATATATATACATATATATATATATATATATATATATATATATATATATATATATATATATATATATATATAATTAGGGCTGCGAATCTTCGATTCAATATCCATTCTTGGGGTCACGATTCGATAATATATTGATTTTTTAAATTCAACTCGATTCTCGACTCAAAAACTATATTTTTACGATTTAAAACGATTCTGTATTCATTCAATACATAAAATTTCAGCAGGATCTACCCCAGTCTGCTGACATGCTAGCAGAGTAGTAGATTTTTGTGAAAAGCTTTTATAATTGTAAAGGAAAATGTTTTATCAACTGACTGCAATATTGCAAATTTGTTTTAACTATTAAACAAACCAAAAATATGACTTATTTTGTCTTTGTGAAAATATTCAAGCTTATGGGATGCGATGCAAGTGTAAGCCACTGTGACATTATTATCCTTTTTTTTTATGTATATAAATATGTCTAATGATAATGTCAATGAGGGATTTGCTGAAATTATAACTAATATTGATACTGCTGTTGATAATATTCATTTTTGTTTCACTACTTTTGGTTTGTTCTGTGTGGTGTTTGTGTCTCCTCTCAATTGCTCTGTTTATTGCAGTTCTCAGTGTTGCTGGATCAGGCTTGGTTTTGGAATTGGATTGCATTGTTATGGTATTGCTGTGTAGTGGTTTGTTGGATTGATTTAAAAAAAAAATCGATTTAAAAAAAAATGAGAATCGATTCTGAATCGCACAACGTATTCGAATCTATTTTTTTCCACACCCATAATATATATATATATATATATATATATATATATATATATATATATATATATATATATATATATTTTTTTTTTTTCACATTCTTATCTGTATGTAGAATTACAATTATTCTGTGGTATACAATTTTCTCTTTGTTGGACCTATTGGAACATATTACTAACATTTTTATTTTTTTATAACCAATATATTAACCTTTGGAATACCGTATAACCGGGAATTTGCATCGTTTCGATTACTTTGTTTTGCTGTTACTGTTGTTATTCCGGTTGTTAGAGCGGCCATCAAACGCTGCCGATAACCGGGAGGCCATTATGCTAATGCTAACGGCGCGGCTATTGCTTGCAGGTGAGCAGTGTCGCAGTTTCTCAGGTGACCCCGAGACACGCGGCAAAATGTCAACCCGTGTGCACGGGAAGTGCGCTTGTGTTGGAGAGAGATGGCTCGGGATAAAGGAGGTTGTGCGGCTACAAGCGCACACACATGCACACACACACACACACATGCACACACACACACACGTGCACGGCAAGCTCGGCTATTAATTAAAGTTCATTGCTTCAGTAATTAGCAGGGCGGGATAATACCCATAAGTGACATATTGCCCCCCAAGGTTCTGCTCCTCCTCCAACTTTAATTGAATGACATTAAAAACTTCAGATGCACTCTGGCAAGGTTGACTAAACAGATGTAAACAAAGAAGGAAACACTTCAGGAGTGTCAGAGTTTGTTGTTGACGAACCCCAAGATGCAGAGAAGGAGGCAAGTATTGAATAAGGAAACATGGTGTTAAAGGCCTACTAAAATTAGATTTTTATTTAAACGAGGATAGCAGGTCCATTCTATGTGTCATACTTCATCATTTCCCGATATTGCCGTATTTTTGCTGAAAGGATTTAGTAGAGAATATCGACAATAAAGTTTGCAACTTTTCGTCGCTAACAGAAAAGGCTTGCCTTTACCGGAAGTCGCAGACAATGACGTCACCCGTTGTACTGCCGGGTCAAACTCGTTTCGCAAAATAATTAGCGCATGCTTAGCATTACCGCCGGCTCAGGATTAACGCCGGGTCAAACTCGTTTCGCAAAATATTATTTTTATTAGCTCATGTCTAGAATTTCCGCCGGGTCAAACTCATTTCGCCAAATAATTAGCATACGCCTAGAATATCCACCGGGTCAAACTCGTCACGTCACGAGTGACGCTTCACCTGTCATCGTTTTCAAAATAGAGCAGGCTGATTTCAATAATTTGAAATCTCATAAAGGGAAGATTAAGAGCTATTCAGTAGGATTTAAGATCCAAGCTATTGAATATGCTAAAAAGAACAGTAAGCAGCTATGTTTTATTAATATACCATAGCTGCGTGTGTCAAATATGAGTCATTAAATGACCCCCGCCTCCTGGCGGTAGAGGGCGCTAGTGATGCTTCTTGCGACTACTCGCCTGCAGAAGAAGTGACAACAAGCAGCAAGAGTGAGCAGCGATCGTTTATTTGTTCCTCTCGCTTGCACTTTTAACATGGAGGATTACATATCTAAAATAAAAGTTTTCTAAACTGGACTTTCAATCGAAGCAGGAGGTAATAAAGGAAGATCTCCATCGAGACGGAGAGACTTTTAAAACCGAAGAAAGATAAGGAAGACTTCTATAAAGAAGTTATCGATACTTGTTTACAGAACGACTTGCGCATGGACTTCATTCATAAGTAAAGTGTTGTGTTCAGAGGAAAGGAGGCGACAACCAGGACAGAACTGCGGTTTATTTTAAACCTTTGATGAATACGTGACATGTGTATGCTACTCTAAGTGAATGAGTGTGACTATGTGTAATATTAATAATGTAAATGTTACCAAGGGTTGTTGTCTGTAAGTGTTGGTTGTAATCTTTCGTCGAATCACGAGGGGCAAGACGAAGACCCAGGCGATGGGTCGTGGGGAGGAGCGAGGCAGCGTGGTCTGGGTCCGAGCAGGGAGGTCGTGGATCGAGGAGGGAAGTCAGGAATCCGGTTGGATGTCGAAGGACAAGGCTCGATCACGGAAGGCACGTGAAAAGGGACATGAACCAGGGATACACAGAGAGAGAGAAATCACGGGGAAGGGAATACCAGACGTGAAGCTTATAGCAAGGTTAGCGAAGTTCTGGCAAAGGTTCCTCGGGTCTGCTGGTCTTCATGCCGCTCCCTTTCATCAACAGTACGTTCCCTCTGAACACAACAGTACGTTCTGGCCATGGTTCCTCGGGTCTGCTGGTGTTCATGCCGCTCCCTTTCATCAAGTTCAGGTATGTCGATTATTGATTGACTACAGGCTCGTTGCTGCGTGGGCGTGCTGCGCTCAGCACGAGCGGGGACGTGTCTGAGTGCGCAATAAACGGAGGAGCGTCTTGGCGCGCCGTCAGCAGAGGCGGCCGCCGAGGATACGCGGGTTCGACTCCGCGTCATGACATAAAGGTAAGACCATAATAACGTTTTTTTTATTAAAGGGGAACATTATCACCAGACCTATTTAAGCGTCAATATATACCCTGGTGTTGCAGGAAAAAAAGACCATATATTTTTTTAACCGATTTCCGAACTCTAAATGGGTGAATTTTGGCGAATTAAACGCCTTTCTGTTCATGCCTCTCTGAGCGACGACGTCAGAACGTGACGTCACATCGGTACTCAACGCCATTTTTCCCTACACATCAGACGCATCGAGTCAAATCAGCTCTGTGATTTTCCGTTTTTTCGACTGTTTTCCGATACCTTGGAGACATCATGCCTCGTCGGTGTGTTGTCGGAGGGTGTAACAACACGATCGGGGACGGATTCAAGTTGATTTACGTAGAATGTGCATCGATTAGCACTGCATGCTAATCGATGCTAACATGCTATTTAGGCTAGCTGTGTGTACATAGTGCAGCATTATGCCTCATTTGTAGTTATATTTGCATCCAGCCTTTCGCTCCATCCACATTTAATGCAGAACAAACACTTAGCAATCGACGGATTTAAGTTGCTCCAGTGTCAAGAGATGCAAAAGTCCCCCGTTTGGTTTTTACCGCCGATGCTACGACAGAGATGGCACAGAGATGGCAAAAATGTCTGGATATCCTGCGACACTCAAAGCAGATGCATTCCCAACGTAAAGTCAACGAAATCACAAAGGTGAGTGTAGTTGTTGTTATTGACTTATGTGCTAATCAGACATATTTGGTCGCGGCATAACTGCCAGCTAATCGATGCTAACATGCTATAAAGGCTATCTATCCATCCATTTTCTACCGCTTATTCCCTTGTGGAGTTGCGGGGGGCACTGGCGCCTATCTCAGCTACAATCGGGCGGAAGGCGGGGTACACCCTGGACAAGTCGCCACCTCGTCGCAGGGCCAACACAGATAGACAGACAACATTCACAGTCACATTCACACACTAGGGCCAATTTTAGTGTTGCCAATCAACCTATCCCCAGGTGCATGTTTTTGAGGTGGGAGGAAGCCGGAGTACCCGGAGGGAACCCACGCATTCACGGGGAGAACATGCAAACTCCACACAGAAAGATCCCGAGCCTGGATTCGAACCCAGGACTGCAGGACCTTCGTATTGTGAGGCAGACGCACTAACCCCTCTGCCACCGTGAAGCCTACTACCTGTAAGTACCTGTACATACAGGTAGCCTTTATAGCTACCTGTATGTACATTTGAAACTATATTTACATCCTGCGTTTCCTTCCACCCACATTTAATGTGAAACAAACACTTACCAATCGACGGATTTAAGTTGATCCAGTGTGAATGCGAAAGTCCTGATCAGTTGGTCTGCACATTTTACCGCAAAGATGGCCGAATAGCGTCAATAGCTATTCGCTCAATAGCTTCAGTTTCTTCTTCAATTTCGTTTTCGCTATCTGCCTTCATACTCCAACTATCTGTTTCAATACATGCGTAATCTGTTGAATCGCTTAAACCGCTGAAATCCGAGTCTGAATCCGAGCTAATGTCGCTATGTCTTGCTGTGCTATCTGCCTTGTTGTTTGTATTGGAATCGCAACGTGACGTCACAGGGAAATGGACAGTGGCTAAAGCAAATAGCGAAAATTAAGGGAAGTGAAGTGAATTATATTTATATAGCGCTTTTCTGTAGTGACTCAAAGCGCTTTACATAGTGAAACCCAATATTTAAGTTACATTTAAACCAGTGTGGGTGGCACTGGGAGCAGGTGGGTAAAGTGTCTTGCCCAAGGACACAACGGCAGTGACTAGGCTGGCAGAAGCGGGAATCGAACCTGCAACCCTCAAGTTGCTGGCACGGCCACTCTACCAACCGAGCTATACCGCCCCGTATAAGGGGCACTTTAAAGCTTTTTTTAAGGATATCACGGGACGGGTAAAATTCTGAAAAAAAAATCGAAAAATAAAATAAGCCACTGGGAACTGATTTTTATTGGTTTTAACCCTTCTGAAATTGTGATAATGTTCCCCTTTAAATGTGCTTTTTGTATAATGGTATCCTTACATAAAACTCAAATTCATAAGCGCAGGCCTAAATTTACCGCATGCCTTTGGTAAGCGCCGGAGTGAGAAGAGGTTTTAAATTAATTTGCGCCCCAGCTGAAATAAAAAAAAATACAGTAAACAAATTTTTCCACAATATTCTGTAGAAAAAAAAGCTATTTTTTTGTACATAAGAACGTTTTCGATCTTTGAATTGAAACAAAATGTTCCCAATTCGTTTCATTAAAATTATGTGAACTAGAAATTTATGTTTGTTTGGTTAAATGTTGTATTTAGAAGGTATGTATGTTTATTTATTTACAAAAAAGCGCATGTGTGTAAATACATATTTTTGTATTATTTGTTAAAGGGCAACTTAAATGTAAATGCTGAATGAATATATTTCTTTTTGTATTACAAAATTATTAGAAAAGGTAACTTAATTGAATGTAAAAAAATGTATGTTGGGCGTATAAGCTCTACAGTTGGTACAAAATGCGGCTGCTAGACTTTTGACAAGAACAAGAAAGTTTGATCACATTACGCCTGTACTGGCTCACCTGCACTGGCTTCCTGTGCACTTAAGATGTGACTTTAAGGTTTTACTACTTACGTATAAAATACTACACGGTCTAGCTCCAGTCTATCTTGCCGATTGTATTGTACCATATGTCCCGGCAAGAAATCTGCGTTCAAAAGACTCCGGCTTATTAGTGATTCCTAGAGCCCAAAAAAAGTCTGCGGGCGATAGAGCGTTTTCCGTTCGGGCTCCAGTACTCTGGAATGCCCTCCCGGTAACAGTTCGAGATGCTGCCTCAGTAGAAGCATTTAAGTCTCACCTTAAAACTCATCTATATACTCTAGCCTTTAAATAGACCTCCTTTTTAGACCAGTTGATCTGCCGCTTCTTTTCTTTCTCCTATGTCCCCCCCTCCCTTGTGGTCCGATGACCATGGATGAAGTACTGGCTGTCCAGAGTCGAGACCCAGGATGGACCGCTCGTCGGGACCCAGGATGGACCGCTCGCCTGTGTATCGGTTGGGGACATCTCTACGCTGCTGATCCGCCTCCGCTTGAGATGGTTTCCTTTGGACGGGACTCTCGCTGCTGTCTTGGATCCGCTTTGAACTGAACTCTCGCGGCTGTGTTGGAGCCACTATGGATTGAACTTTCACAGTATCATGTTAGACCCGCTCGACATCCATTGCTTTCGGTCCCCTTGAGAGGGGGGGGGGGGGTTGCCCACATCTGAGGTCCTCTCCAAGGTTTCTCATAGTCAGCATTGTCACTGGCGTCCCACTGGATGTGAGTTTTCCTTGCCCTTTTGTGGGTTCTTCCGAGGATGTCGTAGTCGTAATGATTTGTGCAGTCCTTTGAGACATTTGTGATTTGGGGCTATATAAATAAACATTGATTGATTGATTGATTTTTTGCTTCTGCCTGTTTCAGTCATGGTATTCATTTTTGAATCGTGATCCATGTTTGAATATGTTTTTGTTTCCTTGCCCCCCTCATTGTGCGTTTTTTGGACACACACACACACACACACACACATGCATACACACCCCTCCCCAGTGTCTGCGTGCAATAACTGTACATACACACCCTGCTCTCCGCTTGCACCTTTGACCTTGAGGACGACATCCACCCGACTGTGCTAATCTCTCGCGCTGCCTTCATTTCCCCATTAGGGCGTTCAACACACACATGAACACACACGCGGGCCTTGTAAAAGGTGGCGCGTTTAAAAAGCTTTTGTCCTCAATATTGACTTGGAAGCGCACTGGCCTCATCAGATAGTCGTGGCGACGCTGTGAGTGTTATTGGCTGTCCTCCCCCTGACTGGCTAGACGGACACAGCCTGCAGGAATGTCAAACCTCCAACATGCATTCTGATGTGGGCACCCGCTGCTACCTGCTTTGTGCGTCTGTGCACCCTCCACACTGTGTGTGTGTGTGTGTGTGTGTGTGTGCGCGCGTTTTACTCATCTCTGAACAGAGCGAAAGGCCCTGGGCGCTGTGGTAACCAGACAGGTACAGAAACAAAGTGAGGGACCGGGGAATTTTGACAACACATCATTAGAAACATCTTTGTGTATTTTATTAGTTCATTCAATTAATCAATGTTTATTTATATAGCCCTGAATCACAAGTGTCTCAAAGGGCTGTACGAACCACAACGGCATCCTCGGTAGAGCCCACATAAGGGCAAGGAAAAACTCATCCCAGGGGGAGGTCGGTGACAGTGACAATGATGACTATGAGAAACCTTGGAGAGGACTGCATATGTGGGCAATTTTGACTTGCGCCCAGTAAAATGACGACTTTTATTATAAAAAAATGCCCAAATTCTATTTTTTTCTTGTGAAATTGTGACCTTTTTCTTGACTAATTCCAACTCATTTTGCACAACAAGCTTTTTTTATATTTGCATGGTATGTATGTGTTATTAATGTTGTAAATACAAATCTTATACAATTGTGACTTGTCGAGTAAAATCACGACTCTTTTCATAAAATTGCCAACATTTTAAACTTTTCTTGTAAAATCGCGACTGTTGTTGAGTAAAATTCCAAATTTTATCAAAACATTGCACAAATGTCCAGTTTTTCTTGTAAAATGTTGACTTGCGTTGAGTAAAATGACGACTTTTATTATAAAAAATGCCCAAATTCTATGTTTTTCTTGTGAAATTGTGACTTTTTTCTTGTGAAATTCTAACTCATTTTCCACAACAAGCTTGTTTATATTTGCACAGTATGTATGTGTTATTAATGTTGTAAATGCAAATCTTTTACAATAGTGACTTTTGTCGAGTAAAATTACGACTGTTCATAAAATTGCCAACATTTTAAGCTTTTCTTGTAAAACTGCAAATGTGGTTGGGTAAAATTCCAACTTTTATCACAACATTTCACAAATGTCCAGTTTTTGTCACGCCTATGGATCATGTTTTATTTTGGTTGTGTTCGGTTTTGTTTTTTGGACACTTGTTTCCTGTTTTGCACTTCCTGGTTTGTTTTTATTACCATGCCAACTCATTAGTTTCAGCTGTCATGTCACGCACCTGTTCCATCACTGCTATTTAAGCCATTCTGTGTCTGTTCTTCGTGCAGGCAACTTTACCTACCTACCTTCCTCCGTATTCCTCAACACCTTCATACCAAGCCATGCTATTTCCCTCATGCTCTTGTCAAGTAAGTTTTCTGTTTTTGTTATGTCACAGTTGTTTAGTTCGGTTTTTGTGTATAGTCATTCCATTGTGCTGTTTTTGTTTTGACTGGCCAAGTTTGTTTTCCGCCATTGTGCGCGCCCTTTGTTTGTCTTTTTTTGACTTATAGTGTTAAATAAATCAAAATGTACTTACATTCACGCCTGGCTCGTGCAAATCATCCTTTGCGTTGTAAAAAAAAAATATCCCATAGTCCAAGTCGTGACAGTTTTCTTGTAAAATGTTGACTTGCGCTGAGTAAAATGACGACTTTTATTATAAAAAATGCCCAAATTGTACATTTTTCTTGTGAAATTCCAACTCATTTTCCACAACAAGCTTTTTTATATTTGCATAGTATGTATGTGTTATTAATGTTGTAAATACAAATCTTTTACAATAGTGACTTTTGTGGAGTAAAATTACGACTGTTCATAAAATTGCCAACATTTTAAGCTTTTCTTGTAAAACTGTGACGGTGGTTGGGTAAAATTCCAACTTTTATCACAACATTGCACAAATGTCCAGTTTTTGTCACGCCTATGGATCATGTTTTGTTTTGGTCATGTTCGGTTTTGTTTTTTGGACACTTGTTTCCTGTTTTGCACTTCCTTGTTTGTTTTCGTTACCATGCCAACTCATTAGTTTCAGCTGTCATGTCACGCACCTGTTCCATCACTGCTATTTAAGCCATTCCTTGTCTGTTCTTCGTGCTGGCAACTTTACATACCTACCTTCCTCCGTATTCCTCAACACCTTCATGCCAAGCCATGCTATTTCCCTCATGCTCTTGTCAAGTAAGTTTTCTGTTTTTGTTATGTCACAGTTGTTTAGTTCGGTTTTTGTGTATAGTCATGCCATTGTGCTGTTTTTGTTTTGAGTGGCCAAGTTGGTTTTCCGCCATTGTGCGCGCCCTTTGTTTGCCTTTTTTGAGCTATAGTGTTAAATAAATCAAAATGTACTTACATTCACGCCTGGCTCGTGCAAATTATCCTTTGCGTTGTAAAAAAAAAATATCCCATAGTCCAAGTCGTGACCGTTTTCTTGTAAAATGTTGACTTGCGCTGAATAAAATGACGACTTTTATTATGAAAAATGGCCAAATTCTAAGTTTTTCTTGTGAAATTCCAACTCATTTTTACCAACAAGCTTTTTTATATTTGCATAGTATGTATATATTATTAATGTTGTAAATACAAATCTTTTACAATAGTGACTTTTCTCGAGTAAAATTACGACTGTTCATAAAATTGCCAACATTTTAAGCTTTTCTTGTAAAACTGCAAATGTGGTTGGGTAAAATTCCAACTTTTATCACAACATTGCACAAATGTCCAGTTTTTGTCACGCCTATGGATCATGTTTTGTTTTGGTCATGTTCGGTTTTGTTTTTTTGGACACTTGTTTCCTGTTTTGCACTTCCTGGTTTGTTTTCGTTACCATGCCAACTCATTAGTTTCAGCTGTCATGTCACGCACCTGTTCCATCACTGCTATTTAAGCCATTCTGTGTCTGTTCTCCGTGCTGGCAACTTTACCTACCTACCTACCTCCGTATTCCTCAAAACCTTCATGCCAAGCCATGATATTTCCCTCATGCTCTTGTCGAGTAAGTTTTTTGTTTTTGTTGTGTCAAAGTTTTTTAGTTCGGTTTTTGTATATAGTCATTACATTGTGCTGTTTTTGATTTGAATGGCCAAGTTTGTTTTCCGCCATTGTGCGCGCCCTCTGTTTGCCTTTTTTTGAGCTATAGTGTTAAATAAATCAAAATGTACTTACATTCACGCCTGACTCGTGCAAATTATCCTTTGCGTCGTAAAAAAAATATCCCATAGTCCAAGTCGTGACAGTTTTCTTGTAAAATGAGGACTTGCGCTGAGTAAAATGATGACTTTTATTATAAAAAATGGCCAAATTCTAAGTTTTTCTTGTGAAATTCCAACTCATTTTTCACAACGAGCTTTTTTATATTTGCATAGTATGTATATATTATTAATGTTGTATATACAAATCTTGATATATCTAGAAAGGGCGGTCCTAAAGAGGTAGGCATTTTTCGGAGGTGTCAAGAAGGTAGAAAATACAAGAATGGGTGTGTGTGTGCGTGCGTGTGTGTGTGTTTGCCTGGCACACGATCTGGGCTGCCAATCAGTCACCCCGGCACCGAAGCTGGCCCTTTCATCGCTGTGCTCCCTCTGCGGCATATTAAGTTCGGATTCAATGATTCTTTTATCTTTTCATCCCCATACATGTACTGTATATGGGTGTCAATGTGTGTGTGACTTTTTTTTTTTTTTTTTTTTTTTTTCTAATCTAGATTTTCAGCTGACAAGCACATTGCGTACAAAAGCAATGGCAATGAAAAAGAATAGGGTTCAGTCTTGTGAGGAGCGCTCGGGTCAAAGACACCACTTCACTACAGGAAGGTAAAATAAATCATTACAAAGTCAATAGAAGATATATTTATTTTACTTTACACACACACACAGAAATGTGTTTTTATCAGCACGCATTTTATCATCAGCCACTCACCCCAACAACATGCAGCTCATTTTTAAGAGGAGCATCCAGCCTGCATCATTAAATACTAGTCGTGCATAGTCAGAGACAACCACAATGTATACACAAGGCCATTCCACTCAAGCCATGCCTTTTGATTTAAACTTAACCTGCTGTTTATTTTTTCCAACCCTCAGTCTGACAATACACAAAATTAACTATTCACAATTTATATTGGCCGCTGTATTTCGGTACCGTAGAAGTCCACTCTTCAAGGTTAATGCTGTTTTTTTCAACTTAATTGTATTTTTCTACAAGGTTCCAAAGCCAGAGATGATTTAAAGGAGCCATATGTAATAATTTCACGTCAAGTCATCATTAAATGGCCCTGACATGTCAAAAGGCATTAATAAATCATGTTCTTTTCTCGAATACTTCTATAACAGTAGTTTAGCTGGGATATGCTCCTTTCAAAATTTGATTTACAGCCCCGAAAATGTGTTATTGTTCTCATTTCAATGTCCCGCCCTTGTTTGACCAATTAGAAAGTCTGTGGGTTACGAACCGCCATCTTTGTCTAGCTACTGCCACTGGTGAAGTTACTAAACATGTCAAATCTTAGTAGATATAAAAAGCCTTGTGACGATTCTCAACTTATTCATGACAAAGCCAGCTATCATGGTCCTAGCACCTCAACCCATAGTAAGAGGCAGCAGAAGTTTGAGAGTTCTTTGGAGTAGCCCACTCGATCGAGCTGGATTGGGCTGCGTATATGGAAACCTCAGTCAGGGAGACGGGGAGGGAACTGTTTTGTAAGGACTGGGCGGCATAGCTCGGTTGGTAGAGTGGCCGTGCCAGCAACTTGAGGGTTGCAGGTTCGATTCCCGCTTCCGCCATCCTAGTCATTGCCGTTGTGTCCTTGGGCAAGACACTTTACCCAACTGCTCCCAGTGCCACCCACGCTGGTTTAAATGTAACTTAGATATTGGGTGTCACTATGTAAAGCGCGTTGAGTCACTTGAGAAAAGCCCTATATAAATATAATTCACTTAACCTCACTTCGACTGAGGGAAGCTGACGGCAACAGACACCACAGAGTGGTATAGCTCTTAGTATTTATTATATACACAGTCACTATATATAAAATAAACAAACAATAATAATTAACCTGACCAAGGAAATGGAGTGTGACGAAATCCAAGAGTGTGTATGGTGTAAGACTATGTGTGTAGATTAGCTGTTGAGTGTTACCGTAAATGTTATATGAGAGCAAAGGAACACGGAAGTCCGTGGGGCAGACAGATGATCCAAGGCGAGCGAGAGGCGTCGAGAAAACGTGTCCAAGCAGAAGGTCGGGAATCCAAAATGGCAGTCTAGGGGGTAAGGGGACCAACAGAGGATCACAGGAGAACACGGGAAGCGAAAGATACAGAAGACTATGCTCCAGCCCGGCACAATCATTATGACGACATGTGTATTTTTATTTTTTAATGTATTCTAACCAGTAAATAATTGTAAGAAAACGTCAGCTTACAACGGAGCCAATGGGAGGTCCTCAATTCAGCCCATAAAATCCCCTCCCACCCAAAAAAAAAAAACATCCAAAAACCGGCAACAATACTCCACATACATTTTGTAACCAAGTATATGTGGGTCGCATATGACGTCTTATCCGTTTTTCTTCTTCGTGGCTTAATTCACATGATGGTTAAGCAGCTTGATCGTAGCATTAAAACAAGTAAAAATGAGTGTAAAGTTTCAGCAGAAAATGTCGTATTGCTGTTCAGTTCAATCAATCAATCAATCAATCAATCAATCAATCAATGTTTACTTATATAGCCCTAAATCACTAATGTCTCAAAGGGCTGCACAAACCACAACACAAACCACAACACAAACCACTACGACATCCTCGGTAGGCCCACATAAGGGCAAGGAAAACTCACCCCCAGTGGGACATCGGTGACAATGATGACTATGAGAACCTTGGAGAGGAGGAAAGCAATGGATGTCGAGCGGGTCTAACATGATACTGTGAAAGTTCAATCCATAATGGATCCAACACAGTCGCAAGAGTCCAGTCCAAAGCGGATCCAACACAGCAGCGATAGTTCCTTTCACAGCGGAGCCAGCAGGAAACCATCCCAAGCGGAGGCGGATCAGCAGCGCAGAGATGTCCCCAGCCGATACACAGGCGAGCAGTACATGGCCACCGGATCGGACCGGACCCCCTCCACAAGGAAGAGTGGGACATAGGAGAAAAAGAAAAGAATCGTCAGATCAACTGGTCTAAAAAGGGAGTCTATTTAAAGGCTAGAGTATACAAATGAGTTTTAAGGTGAGACTTAAATGCTTCTACTGAGGTAGCATCTCAAACTGTTACCGGGAGGGCATTCCAGAGTACTGGAGCCCGAAAGGAAAACGCTCTATAGCCCGCAGACATTTTTTGGGCTTTGGGAATCACTAATAAGCCGGAGTCCTTTGAACGCAGATTTCTTGCCGGGACATATGGTACAATACAATCGGCAAGATAGGATGGAGCTAGACCGTGTAGTATTTTATACGTAAGTAGTAAAACCTTAAAGTCACATCTTAAGTGCACAGGAAGCCAGTGCAGGTGAGCCAGTACAGGCGTAATGTGATCAAACTTTCTTGTTCTTGTCAAAAGTCTAGCAGCCGCATTTTGTACCAACTGTAATATTTTAATGCTAGACATGGGGAGACCCGAAAATAATACGTTACAGTAGTCGAGACGAGACGTAACAAACGCATGGATAATGATCTCGGCGTCTTTAGTGGACAGAATGGAGTGAATTTTAGTTCAGTTCTTGGGTATAGAGAACTATGAAAAAGCTTTCATATAGTCCCGAAAGAAGTGGTTCATAAATGTACCCGAAAGAAGTGGTTCATAAATGTAATAAAGTTCGAGAAAAATTAAAGTGCATCGCAGGAAATGACTCTTAAAAATATCACTTTCCTCCCGTTGTGGAATACCGTGTGTCTGCAGTGATCACTTTGTAAAATGTTTGAACATTTGATTTGATTGAGAAACTTTCTGTGATGCAATCGAGTTTATTCTTTACTATATTATTAGTGTTTGAGAGCAGAACGACAAGGACAAGAGATGGCATTAGTTTGTGTTTTTTGTGGTTGCCTTGCCTAGATATGACTACAAAGACTTGTGCAAATGAACTAACGTCATGTTATTTGTGATTGTTGGTCCAATCCACCATATTTTTGTTGTCGATTTTTATAACGGAAACTAAAAATGTTGTTGTGCAGGAAAGCAAAGTGCTTTATTCGACACGGATGACCACATTATAGTGTCTTTGGTGATATTCGCTAGCATCAATAAAGCATATTTAATAGTATCAATAAACTAGATGGATAAAAATCTAGTAAGCTCAACAGCATACACCAAATCTTGACATCTATAGCTAAATGAGACAAAACGTGAATTTTTCACACCATAAAAATGACTGCGGAAATTAACTGTAGAGGAGACTAATACTTGTAGCAGGAATTCAACTTCAAACAAACTTATCCTTTTTTCATTAGCTCCACGATTACAGCAGCACAGCACTCGTTATGTTGCTCAAATACTGTACTTAACAATGCACCGATAAATCCAACTTTGTCTTTCACGGATTAATACTTAATTTGTGAACCCCTTAGATGTAAAGACATGACGTGTGTCCAATTTTTTCTTCTCTAAATATTGTGAGTGTCAGGTTCAAACATTGATGACATCTATTAAACAGACAAGAAGCAAGGAATCATGCAAAGACAGAGTTCAATTTTGCTCATGAGGAGAACGCATGGAGCTGCACACTTAGTCACAGTCTCGCGCTACACTCTAAGGTTCAGCTCCCGCGTCCCTCTATTTATTCAGGTGTTCCATGGTCAACATCACTGAGGCTGCCCCTAAAAGGAGTGGTCACATATATTACGCAAAAGCCGTTCCAGTACGCACAATTTGTGACGGAAAGTGCTGGGCACAGAACCGATTAAGCTCGTATGTTGAGGTACTACTGTACATTGGTTCTTCCATGGATTTCTTGTTGTATCTGTAACAAGAAATACTCATAATAGCTCTATTTTAAAATACAGTTGAAAAACTAGCCAGAGTCCTAAAAAAGTTTGTATTATGAAAAAGTAAGTTTTAATGCACTCTCTCTCTCTCTCTCTCTCTCTCTCTCTCTCGCTCTCTCTCTACGTGTCTTGCTCCGTGTATCATTGTTCTTCCTTGTCCTTCCAGCGTCTGCCCTTGTTCCTGTGTTGGCGAGTTGTGCGTCTCATCATCTTTTTGTGCCCTTGCTTCACAAACTGCCCTTTTGGTTCTCGACTCCTTGCTTGTCCCCGGACTTTGACGTTTCTCTCCTGCCCTGGATAATCTGCCTGCCCCATGGACTTTCGTATTTCTTCGCTCTCAACAACATTTGGTAACACACACCTCAGCTAACTACACACCTGGCCTCACACCGCATACACATTTGGATCGAGTTCGCAATCTATTTCCTTAGTTTCTATTATATATATATATATATATATATATATATATATATATATATATATATATATATATATATATATATATATATATATATATATATATATATATATATATATATATACATATATATATATATATATATATATATATATGTATATAGACCAACCAAAAAAGAGCAGAAAACAAAACAACATCATCTGGTACAACCCCCCATTCAGCAAATATCGGCCGCAAGTTCCTCACTCTGATCGACAAACACTTCCCCAAAGGCAACACCCTAAGAAAAATATTCGACAAGAACAACAATAAATTGAGCTACAGCTGTATGAATAACATACAACAAATCATTTCAAACCACAACAAAGCAATTGCAAAAGGACTGCCTGCCCCCAGTCTAAACGACTCTGAAACCAATAATGAATGTAACTGCCGCAAGAAAACTGATTGTCCTCTCAACAGGGGGTGCTTACAAACATCAGTCGTTTACCAAGCAAAGGTAACACGCAAGGACATTAGCACATCCGACACGTACGTAGCATTAACCGAAGGAGCGTTTAAAGCCAGATGGAATAATCACAAGGCCTCCTTTAGAAACCAGACCTTGCGGAATTCTACAGAACTCAGCAAGCACATTTGGAACCTCAAAGACAATAATGTTGAATATTCAATAACATGGCAAATTCTTGCATCCAGCACACCTTACAACAGTGGTAATAAAAGATGCAACCTATGCTTAAAACAAAAACGGTTTATTATATATCATCCAGACCTGTCATCTCTCAACAACCGCAGTGAAATAATTTCAAAATGCCGCCACGGATGGAAACACCTCCTAGGTAACACATGAGCCAATCACCACGCCCCTACGCCTGCCTGTACCCACCCACTCTGTGCCCTATACAAACCATTGTATGTGAATGCTTCCATTAAAATCTCCTGATGATTGAGGGAACCCCTCATGAAACAGTTCTGTAGAGATGAAGTAGTCTTGTGATTTTTTTTCCCACACACACATATACACACACATATATATATATATATATATATATATATATATATATATATATATATATATATATATATATATATATATATATATATATATACAGAGCTAAATCAATCTCTGGTGTCTGTTGCTGTCATTTCCCTCAGCTAACCACAACAGATTAGGCACCCCTGTTTTGTGTTTTTCGTGGTTGTCAAGGGTGCTGATTATGTTCAGCTGCCTCTGAATACTGTTCGGGACACTCACCTGGTATCGAGCACAAATCAGAGGGCTATTTAGGCCTTCCTTTCTGCCTCTCTCATTCTGGTGCTTTTGTTTGCTTAACGCAACTGTTCTTGTTCCTGTGTTTGTCTTGCACAAAGTCCCGCCTAAGCGTTCCTTGTGAGTTACTGTTAGCTTCCCTTGTATTAGCCACTTTTGTTTTTTTTGTGTTTGTTCCTGACTTTTGGTCTGATTTTTGCGAATAAATCAGTCTCCTACCCGCACACT
Source organism: Nerophis ophidion (assembly GCF_033978795.1). Taxonomy (NCBI): domain Eukaryota; kingdom Metazoa; phylum Chordata; class Actinopteri; order Syngnathiformes; family Syngnathidae; genus Nerophis; species Nerophis ophidion. The sequence goes on from NC_084637.1 coordinate 8,108,318, forward strand.
GTCCTGTTCCTGACGCATCCGTGAAAGAACAAGTCGCGTATGATGACATCTATTAGACAGACAAGAAGCAAGGAATCATGCAGAAACAGAGTTCAATTTTGCTCATTAGGAGAACGCATGGAGCTGCACACTTAGTCACTGTCTCGCCCTACGCTCTAAGGTTCAGCTCCCGCGTCCCTCTATTTATTCAGGAGTTCCCCAGTCAACATCACTGAGGCCGACTCTAAAAGGAGTGGTCACATATATTATGCAAAGCCGGTCCAGTACGCACAATATGTGACGGAATGTGCTTGGCACAGAACCGATTAAGCTCATAAATTGAGGTACTACCGTACATTGGTTCTTCCACGTATTTCCTGCACTGTAATAGCACTATTTTAAAACTACAGTTCAAAAACTAGCCAGAGTCCATAATAAAGTTTGTATTATGGAAAAATAAGTTTGGAATAAATGCATAACAAAAACATGTAATTATCTAGCAGAAGATGTTTGAGAACTGCGAGGTCTTTGTACTCTCATGTAAGTGTGTCTCTACCACAAACAAAAACATCAAAAAATGGAGAATGAGCATGTTGAGCCGCATAATGAGACAAAAAAAAAAAATGAGCCAACCTTTTTTCAACTGCTACACGGAATCCTTGGAAGGATTTTCATTTCCCCTCAAGTGCTTCCCTTCAGTCTCTTAGAAAAGTACGTTATTGCTTCCCCCACAAGGTTCCGACACATCCAGAATGTGTCGAAGTTCAAGTGCTCGGTCTTTTGTGTCTCAAGGTCAGCATCTATATGCACTCTTGAGATTCTGGATTTAAAAAAGACTGAGAAATTATTCAAATGTAATAATAATCAACACGGATGTGTTGATGTGCGACAAATAGCTTTATGGCGGTGGTGGTGAGTTCTGGGGTTGAAACTCATGTACTTTTGGAATGTTTCCTTCTGTAGTAAAAATATATTGAGACTTGTGTTGTAACCATACCAATATTTTGCAGTGACGTGCAGTCAGGTGAGGCAGTGCCTCACCTGCCATCATGGAAAGAAAAAAAAAATGTAAAAAGAAAAAAAAAAATTAAATTGTTATATGTATCCAATGATTATACTTTATAAAGTTATTTTCCATTTAACTTCACCAGTTTTAGATTATTTTTATTCAATATCGCTGAATTTTCACAATTGCCGTTCAAACACTGAGAAGAGACATGCAGTGAGGCAGCAGCCAGGTGAGCCTCACCATGGATTGCGCAATGACTCGGCTAACTGCTGGCGGCTGTGCAGTGAGACCGTATTGCTGTATAAATTGTATTATACATTTCCATAGTTTAGTTAGCTGAGGTATATAGTGTACAGTGTATTTTGTCAACAACTGCATCAGTGTGTAACTTATTTCTTGTGCTGGGCAATCATAAAACGGCTGCGAAGACGCACTGTGAGGCTTCTCTGGGCCTGAGATCATCTAAGATGGACTGATACAAAGTGGAAATGTGTTCTGTGGTCTGACGAGTCCACATATCAAATTTTTTTGGGAAATATTCGACATTGTGTCATCCGGACCAAAGGGGAAGCGAACCATCCAGACTGTTATCGACGCAAAGTTCAAAAGCCAGCATCTGTGATGGTATGGGGGTGCATTAGTGCCCAAGGCATGGGTAACTTCCACATCTGTGAAGGCAGCATTAATGCTGAAAGGTACATACAGGTTTTGTAACAACATATGCTGCCATCTAAGCGCCGTCCTTTTTCATGGACGCCCCTGCTTATTTCAGCAAGACAATGCCAAGCCTCATTCAGCACGTGTTACAACAGCATGGCTTCGTAAAAATAGAGTGCGGGTACTTTCCTGCAGTCCAGACCTGTCTCCCATCGAAAATGTGCGGCGTATTATGAAGCGTAAAATACGACAGCGGAGAACCCAGACTGTTGATAGGATATCACCACATGGGCTCGGGAACACTTCAGAAAATCACTGATTGAAAAGGATTTGCAAATCATTGTGTTCCGTTTAAATTTACATCCAACACAATTTCCCAACTCATATGGAAACGGGGTTTGTACAAATAAGGCAAGTATCCCACACTCGACAAAGGCATCCACATCAACTATATGATTTCCCCGAGTAAGCTGGACAGGAGAAAGAAAAAAAAAAAAGGAAAGTGTAACATGCTATCTATAGGCCACCGTTCAAAGGTCGCCACCTGCCTTGACAAAATCAACTTTTTTTTTTCCAGGTGCATGCTAATCTGCAACAACCTGGATGATTCATTTTACATTCACTCTGAGTCATCTCTCCGCCGGCATGTCCCTGTACTTCCTCTCCTGGACATGTGACCTCTCTGATTTGTGCAACCATTTAGGACGATTAGATGAAGCAGCCTGGTGTGCTTTGTCGGTGGAGAACAACAAATAAATACGCTCCTACAAGTTGGCCATCTTTCCTGCGGAATATAGGGCAGAATTAAAGGTAAAAGCATGGCTGGTTTTTCTTCCCTTGACAAGCATCATTTGCTTATAAAAAAACAAAAAAAAAACATGCGTCCTTTCCCTCTCTCTAATGGACTTTTGATTTTCCAGAGCATGCGGCACAATTAGTTTATCGTTCCTTTTCATTAATGACATATTTACTCTTATCTTCCAGGAAATTGGGGAGCCAAGTGGTCTTAAAAGCGCTTTTCATGTATGTTAGTGCACATTTGAATATGCTTAGTATTATTTTATTTGTTTGCCACTCCTCTGGGGGCAGAAGTGCATGAAATAAAAAGGAGGGAAATGTGTTTTAGATGGAAAGTTACTGTGTTTTCGTATATGAACACTGAGTGTACATGCGTCAGCTCGCAAAAATTTGCAATTTTATCAAGAGCAACAGGCGTTTCAGGTTCAAGTTTGGGTTGAGGGTTAGAGCGGAACCTCTAAGATTTGGCACATCGGGCATTGATGGAAGAAGACCGTCTTGTTGTCGATGTTGTACACTGCAAAAATTAAAATTTAAGTAAGATTTAATATCTCAAAAAAGGGTGATATTTGCTTATTTTCGGTCTGAAACACTAAGCAGATTTTATGTTTGAGTGTTTTTGTCATGTTTTGTGGTCACGTTCTGTTTGGTTTTGGACTCATTGTGCACTCTTGTTTGTTTTTGTCACCATGACAACTCATTAGCTCCCGCGCGTGCTGCATAAACCCCGCCCATGCCCCGCCACAGCCGTAGGCAATCTTCAATCAACACACCTGGGTTAATGAAAAGGGACAGTATAAAGAGCTTGACCGCTGACTTCTCGTCATCGGAACATAGCCCCGTGTACAGTAAGATTTTATCAAAAGCAACAGGCGTTTCAGGTTCAAGTTTGGGTTGAGGGTTAGAGCGGAACCTCTAAGATTTGGCACATCGGGCATTGATGGAAGAAGACCTTCTTGTTGTCGATGTTGTACACCACAAAAATTAAAATTTAAGTAAGATTGAATATCTCAAATAAGGGTGATATTTGCTTATTTTTAGTCTGATACACCAAGCAGATTTTATGTTTGAGTGTTTATGTCATGTTGTGTGGTCACGTTCTGTTTGATTTTGGACTCATTGTGCACTCTTGTTTGTTTTTGTCACCATGACAACTCATTAACTCCCGCGCGCGCCGCATAAACCCCGCCCATGTGCCGCCACAGTCGTAGGCAATCTGCAATCAACGTACCTGGTTTAATGAAAAGGGACAGTATGAAGAGCTTGACCGCTGACTTCTCGTCATCGGAACATAGCCCCGTGTACAGTAAGATTTTATCAAGAGCAACAGGCGTTTCAGGTTCAAGTTTGCTTGAGGGTTAGAGCGGAACCTCTAAGATTTGGCACATCGGGCATTGATGGAAGAAGACCTTCTTGTTGACGATGTTGTACACTGCGAAAATTAAAATTTAAGTAAGATTTAATATCTCAAAAAAGGGTGATATTTGCTTATTTTCAGTCTGATACACTAAGCAGATTTTATGTTTGAGTGTTTTTGTCATGTTTTGTGGTCACGTTGTTTGGTTTTGGACTCATTGTGCACTCTTGTTTGTTTTTGTCACCATGACAACTCATTAGCTCCCGCGCGCGCTCCATAAACCCCGCCCACACCCTCGCCACAGTCGTAGGCCATCTGCAATCAACGCACCTGGGTTAATGAAAAGTGACAGTATAAAGAGCTTGAACGCTGACTTCTCGTCATCGGAACATAGCCCCGTGTACAGTAAGATTTTATCAAGAGCAACAGGCGTTTCAGGTTCAAGTTTGGTTGAGGGTTAGAGCGGAACCTCTAAGATTTGGCACATCGGGCATCGATAGAAAAAGACCTTCTTGTTGTCGATGTTGTACAATGCAAAAAAAAAAAATTAAGTAAATTTGAATATCTCAAATAAAAGTCATATTTGCTTATTTTCGGTCTGAAACACTAAGCAGATTTGATGTTTGAGTGTTTTTGTCATGTTTTATGGTCACGTTCTGTTTGGTTTTGGACTTATTGTTCACTCTTGTTTGTTTTTGTCACCATGACAACTCATTAGCTCCCGCGTGCACTGCATAAACCCCGCCCATGCCCCGCCACAATCATAGGCAATCTGCAATCAACACACCTGGTTTAATGAAAAGGGACAGTATAAAGAGCTTGACCGCTGACTTCTCGTCATCGGAACATAGCCCCGTGTACAGTAAGATTTTATCAAGAGCAACAGGCGTTTCAGGTTCAAGTTTGGTTGAGGGTTAGAGCGGAAGCACTAAGATTTGGCACATCGGGCATTGATGGAAGAAGACCTTCTTGTTGTCGATGTTGTACACTGCAAACAATTTAAGTAAGATAGAATATCTCAAATAAGGGTTATATTTGCTTATTTTCAGTCTGATACACTAAGCAGATTTTATGTTTGAGTGTTTTTGTCAAGTTTTGTGGTCATGTTCTGTTTGGTTTTGGACTCATTGTGCACTCTTGTTTGTTTTTGTCACCATGACAACTCATTAGCTTCCGCGCGCGCTGCAAAAAACCCCGGCCATGCCCCGCCACAGTCGTAGGCAATCTGCAATCAACGTACCTGGGTTAATGAAAAGGGACAGTATAAAGAGCTTGAACGCTGACTTCTCGTCATCGGAACATAGCCCCGTGTACAGCAAGATTTTATCAAGAGAAACAGGCGTTTCAGGTTCAAGTTTGGTTGAGGGTTGGAGCGGAAGCACTAAGATTTGGCACATCGGGCATTGATGGAAGAAGACTTTCTTGTTGTCGATGTTGTACACTGCAAAAAATTTAATTTAAGTAAGATTGAATATCTCAAATAAGGGTGATATTTGCTTATTTTCAGTCTGATACACTAAGCAGATTTTATGTTTGAGTGTTTTGTCATGTTTTGTGGTCACGTTCTGGTTGGTTTTGGACTCATTGTGCACTTTTGTTTGTTTTTGTCACCATGACAACTCATTAACTCCCGCGCGCACCGCATAAACCCCGCCCATGTGCCGCCACAGTCGTAGGCAATCTGCAATCAACGCACCTGGTTTAATGAACAGGGACAGTATAAAGAGCTTGACCGCTGACTTCTCGTCATCGGAACATAGCCCCGTGTACAGTAAGCTTCTCGTGTCTGAGTCCTCTCCTGCTCTCTCTCTCTGCTTACTATCTCCACTGCTGTGCCTTTGATGAAGAGTGGAGAGTGGCTGGACTGGTGCCTCCTGAAGTCGATGATGATCTTGTTGGTCTTGAAGACGTTTAAGACCAGGTTGTTGGTTCCGCACCAGTCAACCAGATGTCAGTTATTGTCAGTTATCTGCACGCCCAGGAACTTGGTGCTGCTTACCATCTCCACTGCTGTGCCATTGATGAAGAGTGGAGCGTGGATGGATTGGTGACTCCAGAAGTCGACGATGATCTCCTTGGTCTTGTGGACGTTCAAGACCAGGTTGTTGGTTCTGCACCAATCAACCTGATGTCAGTTATTGTCAGTTGTTTGTACGGCCAAGAACTTGGTGCTGCTTACCATCTCCACTTCTGTGCCGTTGATGAAGAGTGGAATGTGGCTGGATTGGTGACTCCTGAAGTCGGCGATGATCTCCTTGGTCATGTCGACGTTCAAGACCAGGTTGATGGTTCTGCAACAGTCAACCAGATGTCAGTTATCTGCACACCCAGGAACTTGGTGCTGCTTATCTCCACTGCTGTGCCATTGATGAAGAGTGGAGCGTGGCTGGACTAGTGCCTCCTGAAGTCGATGATAATCTCCTTGGTCTTGTCGACGTTCAAGACCAGGTTGTTGGTTCCGCACCAGTCAGCCAGATGTCAGTTGTTGTCAGTTATCTGCACGCCCAGGAACTTGGTGCTGCTTACCATCCCTACTGCTGTGCCATTGATGAAGACTGGAGTGTGAATGGATTGGTGACTCCTGAAGTCAATGATGATCTCCTTGGTCTTGTCGACGTTCAAGACCAGGTTGTTGGTTCTGCACCAGTCAACCAGATGTCAGTTGTTGTCAGTTATTTGCACGCCCAGGAACTTGGTGCTCCTTACTATCTCCACTGCTGTGCCATTGATGAAGAGTGGAGTGTGGCTGGACTGGTGCCTCCTGAAGTCGACGATGAGCTCCTTGGTCATGTCGACCTTGAAGACCAGGTTGTTGGTTACGCACCAGTCAGCCAGATGTCAGTTGTTGTCAGTTATCTGCACGCCCAGGAACTTGGTGCTGCTTACGATCCCTACTGCTGTGCCATTGATGAAGACTGGAGTGTGAATGGATTGGTGACTCCTGAAGTCGATGATGATCTCCTTGGTCTTGTGGACGTTCAAGACCAGGTTGTTGGTTCCGCACCGGTCAACCAGATGTCAGTTATTGTCAGTTATATTCACGCCCAGAAACTGGGTGTTGCTTACCATGAAGTCCCTGTGTGTCTTTTCCTCCTTATAGAAGCAAAGGTTAACAAGAAGAGATGATGCACTTCTAAACAAGAATAAGAAATTAATGAGAAATAAACAGCCAGGTAGCGCGCCACAATGCTCTCATGCATGTTCTCTAAAACCGACCTTGCCTGGGCCAATAGAGCACACAAAGTCAGAGTTGTATAACTTTTCTCTGCCCTTTCATTGCAACAGTGTGCATATTTCCCTCCCCCTTCCTCACTTGAAGGCAGTCAACACACAAAATACTGTCACGCTCCTGCCGCGAGGTGAAATCTTTTTATTAAAGCAATCAAACATGCACGCGCCGTGTAAACACCCATTCTAAGTCTTTCATTAATAAGCAGAGGAATTTAATTAGCGGCTATTGATAAGCGCCGTCAGTCTTAAGGACATGTTTATTTGTGTCGGCCTTTGCGGTCGACGCTGTGTATCTTAAGGACACGTTTGTTATGCAGTTCCAACGTGCGCGGAAATCTTGATTTGAGTGTGAAGAGGCTTACGCGCATACAAGGGCGGCTACTCGGGCTCAAGCCCCAGATGTTTTCCGAAAAGCCAAATCTGAATTATACTTTTAAAAGGGGGGAGGAAATTTTCTCAGAACGTAAAATGGAATATACTTGTCTTTTTTTCAAAGTACTTATTTGACACAATTACCACATGTACCTATTGGGGCAGCATTATGAGCTGGGGTTGCAGGATCTTGCATGCCAGGGCGGCTACTCGGGCTCAAGCCCCAGATGTTTTCCGAAAAGCCAAATCTGAATTATACTTTTAAAAGGGGGGAGGAAATTCCCTCAGAACGTAAAATGGAATATACTTGTCTTTTTTTCAAAGTAATTATTTGAAACAATTACCACATGTACCTATTGGGGCAGCATTATGAGCTGGGGTTGCAGTATCTTGCATACAAGGTCGGCTACTCGGGCTCAAGCCCCAGATGTTTTCCGAAAAGCCAAATCTGAATCATACTTTTAAAGGGGGCGAGGAAATTCCCTCAGAACGTAAAATGGAATATACTTGTCTTTTTTTCAAAGTACTTATTTGAAACAATTACCATATGTACCTATTGGGGCAGTATTATGAGCTGATGTTGTAGTATCTTGCATACAAGGTCGGCTACTTGGGCTCAAGCCCCAGATGTTTTCCGAAAAGCCAAATCTGAATTATGAGCTGGGGTTGCAGTATCTTGCTCAAGGGGAACTGAGGAGCGAACTCGCCTTCGCTCTTCCACCTGACCCATGCTGCCGCCACAGAAGTAACTTGCAGTACCAAAGTCTAACAGAGAGGTATAATCCACATAAACATGGGTATTAGGAAGTGTTTTTTCAACAAAAAAGTACCGCAACAGATTGACAACAACACCATCTGTGACAAACCACGCAAATATTCAGTTATCTGAATCTTATTTTGAAAGTGTTAGACATTACTCAGCTGCTTTACCAAATATTCGCGGGATTATTTTGGTCCAAAACACTCAGTAAACGTTTGGGAACTGAGAAAACCAATTTTTGAAGCTTTGCAGGTGAAATTCTTTCCCATTCTTGCTTGATACAGCTTAAGTTGTTCAACAATCTATGGTCGCTGTTGTGGTATTTTAGGCTTCATATTGCGCCACACATTTTCAATGGGAGACAGGTCTGGACTAGAGGCAGGCCAGTCTAGTACCCGCAATCTTTAACTATGAAGCCACGCTGTTGTAACATGTGGCTTGGCATTTTCTTGCTGAAATAAGCAGGGGCGTCCATGATAACATTGCTTGGATTGCAACATATGTTGAAATAAACCTGTATGTACCTTTCAGCATAAATGCTGCCTTTCACAGATGTGTAAGTTACCCATGCCTTTGGGCACTAACACACCCCAAAAACAATTTCAACTGAGGACTCGTCAGACCACAGAATGTTTTTCCACTTTGCATCAGTCCATCTTAGATGATTACATTGCTTGGATTGCAACATATGTTGCTCCAAAACCTGCATGTACCTTTCAGCATAAATGGTGCCTTCACAGATGTGTAAGTTACCCATGCCTTTGGGCACTAACACACCCCAAAAACAATTTCAAATGAGGACTTGTCAGACCACAGAATGTTTTTCCACTTTGCATCAGTCCATCTTAGATGAGTTCTGGCCCAGCGAAGCCGACGGCATTTCTGGGTGTTGTTGATAAATGGCGTTCGCTTTGCATAGTAGAGTTTTAACTTTCACTTACAGATGTAACGACCAGATGTAGTTACTGAAATTGGTTTTCTGAAGTGTTCCTGAGCCCCCGCCCCCAAATCCCCCCCTCCCGCAGCGATCCTGTTCTGTCTCCCTGTTATGTGTTTATGCTCTTGAATGGGATTGTGTTGAAAAGCCTAATTTACTCCTTGGAAAGTATTTCTGATTCTGATTCTGGTTGTCTTCACATGCATCTATGGCTCTCGCGATGTTGATTTGATTGACTCACGTTACATGTATCTCGCAGAGCTGTTGTCACAAGCAACTGTTAACTGAGGCGAGCAGTGGCAGCAGCAGTGCCTCGCCCGGGAAGGCTTCATATTGCGCCACACATTTTTAACGGGAGAACAGGTCTAGACTAAAGGCAGGCCAGTCTAATACTTATAACAGCGTGGCTTCAAAGTCAAGGAGTGTAACACGTGGCTTGGCATTGTCTTGCTGAAATAAGCAGGTGCGTCCAAGATAACATTGCTTGGATGGCAACATATGTTGCTCCAAAACCTGTATGTACCTTTCAGCATAAATGGTGCCTTCACAGATGTGTAAGTTACCCATGCCTTTGGGCACTAACACACCCCAAAAACAATTTCAACTGAGGACTCGTCAGACCACAGAATGTTTTTCCACTTTGCGTCAGTCTATCTTAGATGAGTTCTGGCCCAGCGAAGCCGGCGGTATTTCTGGGTGTTGTTGATAAATGGCGTTCGCTTTGCATAGTAGAGTTTTAACTTTCGCTTACAGATGTAACGACCAGATGTAGTTACTGAAATTGGTTTTCTGAAGTGTACCTGAGCCCCCGCCCCCAAATCCCCCCCCCCCCGCAGCGATCCTGTTCTGTCTCCCTGTTATGTTTTTATGCTCTTGAATGGGATTGTGTTGAAAATTGACTCACGTTACATGTATCTCGCAGAGCTGTTGTCACAAGCAACTGTTAACTGAGGCGAGCAGTGGCAGCAGCAGTGCCGCGCCCGGGAAGGCTTCATATTGCGCCACACATTTTTAACGGGAGAACAGGTCTGGACTAAAGGCAGGCCAGACTAATACTTACAACAGCGTGGCTTCAAAGTCAAGGAGTGTAACACGTGGCTTGGCATTGTCTTGCTGAAATAAGCAGGGACGTCCATGATAACGTTGCTTGGATGGCAACATATGTTGCTTCAAAACCTGCATGTACCTTTCAGCATAAATGGTGCCTTTCACAGATGTGTAAGTTACCCATGCCTTTGGGCACTAACACACCCAAAAAACAATTTCAAATGAGGACTCGTCAGACCACAGAATGTTTTTCCACTTTGCGTCAGTCCATCTTAGATGAGTTCTGGCCCAGCGAAGCCGGTGGCATTTCTGGGTGTTGTTGATAAATGGCGTTCGCTTTGCATAGTCGAGTTTTAACTTTCACTTACAGATGTAACGACCAAATGTAGTTACTGAAATTGGTTTTCTGAAGTGTTCCTGAGCCCCCGCCTCCAAATCCCCCACTCCCGCAGCGATCCTGTTCTGTCTGCATGTTATGTGTTTATGCTCTTGAATGGGATTGTGTTGAAAAGCCTAATTTACTCCTTGGAAAGTATTTCTGATTCTGATTCTGGTTGTCTTCACATGCATCTATGGCTCTGGCGTTGTTGATTAAATTGACTCACGTTACATGTATCTCGCAGAGCTGTTGTCACAAGCAACTGTTAACTGAGGCGAGCAGTGGGCAGCAGCAGTGCCGCGCCCGGGAAGGCTTCATATTGCGCCACACATTTTTAACGGGAGAACAGGTCTGGACTAAAGGCAGGCCAGTCTAATACTTACAACAGTGTGGCTTCAAAGTCAAGGAGTGTAACACGTGGCTTGGCATTGTCTTGCTGAAATAAGCAGGGACGTCCATGATAACGTTGCTTGGATGGCAACATATGTTGCTCCAAAACCTGCATGTACCTTTCAGCATAAATGGTGCCTTCACAGATGTGTAAGTTACCCATGCCTTTGGGCACTAACACACCCCAAAAATAATTTCAAATGAGGACTCGTCAGACCACAGAATGTTTTTCCACTTTGCATCAGTCCATCTTAGATGAGTTTTGGCCCAGCGAAGCCGGCGGTTTTTCTGGGTGTTGTTGATAAATGGCGTTCGCTTTGCATAGTCGAGTTTTAACTTTCACTTACAGATGTAACGACCAAATGTAGTTACTGAAATTGGTTTTCTGAAGTGTTCCTGAGGCCCCCGCCCCCAAATCCCCCACTCCCGCAGCGATCCTGTTCTGTCTCCCTGTTATGTTTGTATGCTCTTGAATGGGATTGTGTTGAAAAGCCTAATTTACTCCTTGGAAAGTATTTCTGATTCTGATTCTGGTTGTCTTCACATGCATCTATGGCTCTCGCGTTGTTGATTTGATTACATGTATCTCGCAGAGCTGTTGTCACAAGCAACTGTTACCCCGGGTGATGTTGATTTTCAACAGGAACCCGAACGCGGTGAGGGATTTTTTTTTTTTTTTTTTTTTTTTTTACAGAAAGCAAAATCTGGGGGAAAAATAAGGACCAGGAAGACACCAGAAAAAAAATGGAAAATTGACAGTATGGTGATTTCTTTCCTAGGACACAGATGTGTGTTTGACTGGAAGAATTTGTTAAAAAGCCATTCAATGTCAAGTGGGTAAAAGCAAACTGTGACTGCTGGATGTCCAACACTTGCACTCATTCATACAAAGAAAACAGATATCACAAGCATTCTCAGTCGGAGGGCACTAAAAATCAATACAATTTCAGCTCCGAAGTCAGTGTGCAATCATACTGCAGGTAAGTTGATGTGTTGAACCCGAAGCCTCGCATCAAAATATGATCTGCAAGTAAATTTCAGGCTCAAGCAAATGTCGGCTGTCAATGCTGCCTCTGAAACTTAATTAACACAAACACAGATGCATTTTAAGCAAAAAAATAAATAAAAAATCAGAAGATCCTTCCTTCACTGCCCGCAAAGCATTTAGAAATTGATCATCCGGAAGAAATCACACACTGATATAAGTAAGTATCGAAGGAGGAGAGTAAAGGGAGGACACACCATCAGGCGCCAGGAAAACACACCTGTTATTAGCTTTTCTGCAGGCTGTTCACTAAACGAAGGGATCCTAAGGAGGGACGCCGGCAAGGATGTAACAGAAGGAGATTGTCAGGCATTAATAATAGATGTAGATCCTTCGAGACCATGTTCAGACATCAATAATTGATACAAATCAGTTGGAGGAGGCCAAGGAAACCCCTGAGCAGACATACAAGAAACAACTTGTGTGGTGCTTGTTAGAACTCAGAAGACTGTAATTCAAAGTTTGGAACACACCACATTTGATGCAAGGTCACTTCTCAGTGTTCTGGCTCAGGCCGGGAGATCGGCATCGAGTAGTCTACGATACACCACCCCGTTCATCAGCCACCTTTAACGCGGCTAAGTCTTCCTGGGTCTTGATCAGATTAACAGCATCAAAGCAGAATACGATATGTCCACCTGCATGTTTGAGAGTAGTGATGTTTCCCTGGGGTCGTGTTCAGCATTGATTCTAATGAAGAGTCGAGTTGATGCCAAATCAATCAATCAATCAATGTTTCCTTATATAGCCCTAAATCACAAGTGTCTCAAAGGGCTGCACAAGCCACAACAGCATCCGCAGTTCAGCGCCCACATAAGGGAAAGGAAAAACTCACAACCCAATGAGAATGACTATGAGAAACCTCGTAGAGGTACAGCAGATGTGCGTAATTTAGGGATTTCAACATCTAAGATCAATAATAGCATCAAAAGGTTCAGAGAATCTGGAGAAATCACTCCACGTAAGCGGCATGGCCGGAAACCAACATTGAATGACAGTGACCTTCAATCCCTCAGACGGCACTGCATAAAAAACCGACATCAATCTCTAAAGGATATCACCACATGGGCTCAGGATCACTTCAGAAAACCACTGTCACTAAATAGAGTTTGTCGCTACATATGTAAGTGCAAGTTAAAGGTCTATTATGCAAAACAAAAGCCATTTATCAACAACATCCAGAAATGTCGCCGGCTTTTCTGGGCCCGAGATCATCTAAGATGGACTGATGCAAAGTGGAAAAGTGTTCTGTGGTCTGACGAGTCCACATTTCAAATTGTTTTTGGAAATATTCCACATCGTGTCATCCGGACCTAAGGGGAAGCGAACCATTCAGACTGTTATCGACGCAAAGATCAAAAACTAACATCTGTGATGGGCATGGGTGACTTACACATCTGTGAAGGCACCATTAATGCTGAAAGGTACATACAGGTTTTGAAACAACATATGCTGCCATTTAAGCGCCGTCTTTTTCAAGGACGCCCCTGATTATTTCAGCAGGACAATGCCAAGCCACATTCAGCACGTTTTACAACAGCGTGGCTTCGTAAAAAAGGAGTGCGGGTACTTTCCTGGCCCGCCTGCAGTCCAGACCTGTCTTCCATCGAAAATGTGTGGCGCATTATGAAGCGTAAAATACGACAGCGGAAACCCCGGCTTGTTGAAGGACTGAAGCTCTACATAAAACAAGAATGGGAAAGAATTCCACTTTCAAAGCCTCAACAACTAGTTTCCTCAGTTCCCAAACGTTTATTGAGTGTTGTTGAAAGGAAAGGGTGATGTAACACAGTGGTGAACATGCCCTTTCCCAACTACTTTGGCACGTGTTGCAGCCATGAAATTCTAAGTTAATTATTATTTGCAAAAAAAAACAAAGTTTCTGAGTTTGAGCATCAAGTAACTTGTCTTTGTAGTGCATTCAACTGAATATGGGTTGAAAAGGATTTGCAAACCATTTTATTCCGTTTATATTTAACACAATTTCCCAACTCATATGGAAACGGGGTTTGTAATATCTTTGAACATTGTTTGTGAATTTATGATTACAAAAGCCAATTTTACTGAAAGTGATCCCCATTCTTTATCAGTTGCTGGAAAACATGGTATTAATACCTTAAAGGCCTTCTGAAATGAGATTTTCTTATTTAAACGGGGATAGCAGGTCCATTCTATGTGTCATACTTGATCATTTTGCGATATTGCCATATTTTTGCTGAAAGGATTTAGTGGAGAACATCGACGATAAAGTTCGCAACTTTTGGTTGCTAATAAAAAAGCCTTGCCTGTACCGGAAGTAGCAGACGATGTGCGCGTGACCTCACGGGTTGTGGAGCTCCTCACATCTGAACATTGTTTACAATCATGGCCACCAGCACCGAGAGCTAGTCCGACCGAGAAAGCGACAATTTCCCCATTAATTTGAGCGAGGATGAAAGATTTGTGGATAAGGATATTGAGAGTTAAAGGGGAACATTATCAGCAGACCTATGCAAGCGTCAATATATACCTTGATGTTGCAGAAAAAGGACCATATATTTTTTTAACCGATTTCGAACTCTAAATGGGTGAATTTTGGCAAATTAAACGCCTTTCTGTTTATTGGTCTTTTAGCGATAACGTCAGAACGTGACGTCACCGAGGTAACACACCCGCCATTTTCATTTTCACATTACAAACACCGGGTCTCAGCTCTGTTATTTTCCGTTTTTTCGACTATTTTTTGGAACCTTGGAGACATCATGCCTCGTCGGTGTGTTGTCGGAGGGTGTAACAACACTAACAGGGAGGGATTCAAGTTGCACCACTGGCAAGAAATCTTCCGCCAGAACCCCATTGAATGTGCCAGAGTGTCTTCACATTTGACCGGCGATGCTAAGACAGACATGGCACAGAGATGTATGGATAACCTGCAGATGCATTTGCAACGATTAAGTCAACGAAATCACAAAGGTGAGTTTTGTTGATGTTGTTGACTTATGTGCTAATCAGACATATTTGGTCACGGCATGACTGCCAGCTAATCGATGCTAACATGCTACGCTAATCGATGCTAACATGCCATTTCTGCTAGGTGTATGTACATTTGAAACTAGATACCCACATTTAATGCGAAACAAACACTTACCAATCGACGGATTTAAGTTGCTCCAGTGTCACAAGATGCGAAAGTCCTGATCGTTTGGTCCGCACATTTTACCGGCGATGCTAATAAGGCAGCCATGCTATGGGCCACTTCATTAGGTACACCCACGCTATGGCCGGATAGCGTCAATAGCTATCCGCTCAATAGCTTCAATTTCTTCTTCAACTTCGTTTTCGCTATCTGCCTCCCTACTCCGACCATCTGTTTCAATACATGCGTAATCTGTTGAATCGCTTAAGCCGCTGAAATCCGAGTCTGAATCCGAGCTAATGTCGCTATATCTTGCTGTGGTAACCACCATGTTGTTTGTATTGGCAGCCCTGTGTGACGTCACCGGGAAATGGATAGTCGCGTCGCAAATAGCGGAAATCAAGAACTTTAAAGCTTTTTTGAAGGATATTCCGGGAGGTGTAAAATTTTGAAAAAAACTTCGAAAAATAAAACAAGCCACTGGGAACTGATTTTTATTGTTTTTAACCCTTTTGAAATTGAGATAATGTTCCCCTTTAAGGACTAGAAAAAAGAAAGAAGAAGAAAAAGGCGATTGCAGTGGGTGTGATTCAGATGTTATTAGACACATTTACTAACATAAATCTGGAAAATCCCTTATCTGCCTATTGTTTTAGTGAGATTATACAGTACCTGAAAGTGGGAGGGGTGTGGCCATTGGTGTAGTGACCGCCAGTGTCTGCGTGGGAGGAGGTAATAGTCCGCGGCAGCTGCAGGAGGATGCAACCTCCGCTCATAACTACGGTAAGAGCCAACGTATTACCGCAATTTTCCCACCGAAACCTGCCGGTTGACATGTGGTCGTGATCCATGTTCGCTTGACCGTTCTGATCCATAGTAAAGCTTCACCTTCTGGAATTTTAAACAAGGAAAAACCGGCTGTGTTTGTGTGGCTAAAGGCTAAAAGCTTCCCATCTCCATCTTTCTACTTTGACTTCTCTATTATTAATTGAACAAATTGCAAAATTCAGCAACACAGATGTCCAGAATGCTGTGGAATTATGCCATTAAAGCAGACTACTTATAGCTTGGAACGGGCCGGAAAATAATGTCCGCTACAACCCGAGACGTCAAACGCAAGCGTCATCATACCGTGACTTTTTCAACACCTCGCGGGAAATTTAAAATTACAATTAGTAATACTATTGGCATGTGTTGCATTGTTAATATTTCATCATTGATATATAAACTATCAGACTGCGTGGTCGGTAGTAGTGGGTTTTTAGTAGGCCTTTAAAAAAGATTAAGGTAACGGTCCAGTTTGAATAACATGGTCAAAAATCCACCCAAAACATCCCCCAGGAATCAACTCAAAGGTGCTTACTCCCCTGATTGAAAACCCCACGAACCGTAAAAAGACATTTCTACATGACTGAAACCATTAGCGGCGGCATCGTAACACGAAATGTTGATCGTGAAGGAAAACGAGGCTTCCGGTCACAGTTCTCAGATGAGCAAAAAAGTTTGCGGCATCCTCTTTGGCTGAGCACACAGGCAAATGAGCTTCACACTTTAAATAAATGGTAGCTCTGGCGGCTAAACACTGTCATTTAGCATCACCCACCGCCTTTTTTTTTGCTGGCCAACGTGTGTGTAAATGGTGTTAACACACAAAAGCGGGAGTACTGATACACACACACACACACACACACACACACACACACGCCGGGTGTATAATTACAGCACTGAGGAATAATTACAGAGGCTGGTTGTTGCTGTTGTTGTTTCCTACAAAGTGGTACACAAACAATCAGGGGGGGGTGAACAGCACATTTTGCCATATACACTATATTGCCAAAAGTATTTGGCCACCCATCCGAATGATGAGAACCAGGTGTTCTACCCCTGACAAGCACTAGGTCTATCGTATTACCGTTGCGATGCGTGGGTTCATTTATTATTTGTGTAAGACCACAGCTATCAATTATAGTCTGGAGCGCTACGCACGGTGGGTCCGATGGGGTATTCATATGGATATTAAAGTCCCCCATTATGATTATATTATCGGCGTGCGTCACTAGATCAGCAACGAACTCTGAGAATTCATTGATAAAGTCCGAATAGGGCCCTGGGGGGCGGTAGATAACAGCCAGGTGTAGAGGCACCGGTGTGACAGACCTCATAGTAAGCACCTCAAACGATTTATATTTATTATTTATGTTAGGACTAAGGTTAAAGTTTTCGTTGTATATTAGTGCGACCCCCCCACCCCTTTTAAGGGGACGGGCAATATGCGCATGTGTAAAGTTAGGAGGACATGCCTCATTTAGCGCAAAAAAGTCGCTTGGTTTAAGCCAGGTTTCGCTGAGACCGATGACGTTAAGATTGTTGTCTCTGATGATATCATTAACTAACAACGTTTTGGGAGACAATGATCTTATGTTTAAAAAACCTATATTATAGGTAGTGGGCTGTTTTAGGGAATTTTTTATCAAATTATCCGTAGTAGCAATATTAATAATGTTGTGTTTATTATGCCCAGTGCATTTAGTATAATTACGACCATATCTAGG
Source organism: Nerophis ophidion (assembly GCF_033978795.1). Taxonomy (NCBI): domain Eukaryota; kingdom Metazoa; phylum Chordata; class Actinopteri; order Syngnathiformes; family Syngnathidae; genus Nerophis; species Nerophis ophidion. The sequence continues at coordinate 8,125,946 of NC_084637.1, forward strand.
AATTGATACGACGGGAATTTTCCGATTGTTTGTTTGTTGCTTTGATAAACTGAACGCATCATAGTTTGCCACTTCAGTAGAACACATGTCCAACTCTGAAACAATCAAAGCAGAAAACACTTGTTCTAATTCAACTGACTCCTTACCCAGACCAGTAGTCTCGCATCTTCCATTTAAATCCGGCTTCAGGATGGAGGGAAGTGGTGTTCTGTGGGGATTAGCCTTCTGCTTTGTTTTTACATTGTCACCGACGTCCCACTGGGTGTGAGTTTTCCTTGCCCTTATGTGGGCCTACCGAGGATGTGGTAGTGGTTTGTGTTGTGGTTTATGCAGCCCTTTGAGACACTAGTGATTTAGGGCTATATAAGTAAACATTGATTGATTGATTGATTGATTGATTGATAAAATCAATCAATCAATCAATCAATGTTTATTTATATAGCCCCAAATCACAAATGTCTCAAAGGACTGCACAAATCATTACGACTACAACATCCTCGGAAGAACCCACAAAAGGGCAAGGAAAACTCACACCCAGTGGGCAGGGAGAATTCACATTCAGTGGGACGCCAGTGACAATGCTGACTATGAGAAACCTTGGAGAGGACCTCAGATGTGGGCAACCCCCCCCCTCTAGGGGACCGAAAGCAATGGATGTCGAGCGGGTCTAACATGATACTGTGAAAGTTCAATCCATAGTGGCTCCAAGACAGCAGTGAGAGTCCCGTCCACAGGAAACCATCTCAAGCGGATCAGCAGCGTAGAGATGTCCCCAACCGATACAGGCGAGCGGTCCATCCTGGGTCCCGACGAGCGGTCCATCCTGGGTCTCGACTCTGGACAGTCAGTACTTCATCCATGGTCATCGGACCGGACCCCCTCCACAAGGGAGGGGGGGACATAGGAGAAAGAAAAGAAGCGGCAGATCAACTGGTCTAAAAAGGAGGTCTATTTAAAGGCTAGAGTATACAGATGAGTTTTAAGATGAGACTTAAATGCTTCTACTGAGGTAGCATCTCGAACTGTTACCGGGAGGGCATTCCAGAGTACTGGAGCCCGAACGGAAAACGCTCTATAGCCCGCAGACTTTTTTTGAGCTCTAGGAATCACTAATAAGCCGGAGTCTTTTGAACGCAGATTTCTTGCCGGGACATACGGTACAATACAATCGGCAAGATAGGCTGGAGCTAGACCGTGTAGTATTTTATACGTAAGTAGTAAAACCTTAAAGTCACATCTTAAGTGCACAGGAAGCCAGTGCAGGTGAGCCAGTACAGGCGTAATATGATCAAACTTTCTTGTTCTTGTCAAAAGTCTAGCAGCACTTAGGCATGTTTCTACAAACATTTGTGAAAGAACGGGTCGCTCTCAGTTATTTCCAGCGTGGAACTGTCACAGGATGCCACCTGTGCAACAAACCCCGTCGTGAAATGTCCTAGATTTGTGTTGGCTTTATTATAAAAACGTACGTTTAAAAAGCCTGTGCTGTTACTGTATCTCAAATATCTCACAGTGCCGTTTAATGCACTCTAATTCCAATGTTTTCTTTAGGCTGGTACCAACCTTAGTGTTTTGCAGCAGATGTTCGCATGTGGCCGGGCGGCCGCTTGCACTGAAGCTTAATTGAGTGTGAGGTTTTTACTGCTGCGAAAATTGTAGGGTAGGCTCAGTTTGTTTGTTTACATGCCGTCAGACAGCAGGTGGCAGAGTCGGCACACGGCCCCGCGACCCGGCAGGGTGACGGCCCAAGGAGCAAGGGGGGTGGATGGGATGCTTTCAAGTGTTCTACATGCCACTTTGTGTTTGCACATTGATTGGTGGTTGAGTATTTCGATTACTGGCGGACTTGGGGTTGCGGATAAGTTCCGTTCATGCAACTTTTAGAACAAGTCAGTCACGCTATACACAGAACAATTACAATGTGATACAAATAATACATACAATAATTGTGTGAATGCTCCAAAGCAGGGGTCGGGAACCTTTTTGGCAGAGAGAGCCATGAAAGCCAAATATTTCAAAATGTATTTCCGTGAGAGCCATATCATATTTTTTAACACTGAATACAACTAAATGCGTGCATTTTTAAGTAAGACCAACATTTTCAGAGTATAATAAGTCTCTTACTCTTTTTAATAACATTGTTATTCTGAAGCTAACCAATAATAAATCAAATGTCATGTCTGTTGATCATGTTTTTTGTTTGGCCATGTGTTGTTTGTCTTTTGGACTCTTTAAGTTCCTGTTTTTTTCCACTCCCTTGTCTGGTTTCCTTGGTTACTCATTTTGTCCACCTGTCCCTGGTGGACAAAATGCCCGCTCACCTGCTTCCCGAGCACTAATCAGAGGTAGTATTTAAGCTTGTCTTTGCCAGTCAGTCGCCCTGGCGTCAATGTGATCTTTTCTTGCTCTATGCTGACTTGTTTCATGCCTTGCCATAGTTTCGTGCTTCATGCCATGCCATGTAAGTTTTGTTTAATTCATGTTCATAGTCTGTTTATGCGTTAGCTTTCTTCCTTAGCCCAAGTTATGCCGCCGCTGTGAGCGATTTTTGTTTGTATCTTTTTTTAGTTTAAATTAAGTCATGTTTTTACCTAAATGCCATGTCCCGAGTAGTCCGTCTGCCTTCCTGGGAGAACGACTCCGCAGCAATCTGCGACCGCCCCGCCATCATGACAAAAAATAATTCTTACCATTAATGCGACTTCTTGAACAGGTGCGGTAGGAAACGGATGGGTGGATTTAAATGCATGAGAATGTTTTATATTTTGAACGTTATTTTTAGCACTGTGAATTCCAGCGGAATTATTCATTACTTATCGTGATAAGCAATGTCAGTTAAGATTTATCTGAGAGCCTGATGCAGTCATCAAAAGAGCCGCATCTGGCTCTAGAGCCATAGGTTCCCTACCCCTGCTCCAAAGCATTCACAACTATAGTTTTCTACACCAAAATCAATCTATTTATTATTAGGGTCCGCCAGGCCCATTGCAAAAGGACTCCAAAGGAGTCCTTTTGCAATGGGCCTGGCGTCCTTTTGCAATGGGCCTGGCGGACCCTATTGAAACTGTAAGGTTTTATTCTTTATTATTATTATTATTCTTTATTATTCTGCACCCATGCGCTTTAATTTGACCCCCTTAACATGTTTCAAAACTCACCAAATTTGACACACACCTCAGTGTGGCAAACCTTCCCAACTTATTAAGCAACCAAACCCCAAAAATTTAAATTGCGCGCTAGCGCCCCCTAGGAAGAAAAAAAAAAACAGAATGCTTGTAACTTCCGTTAGGAATGCCGTAGAGCAGGGGTGTCAGACTCAAATACAGAGTGGGCCAAAATTTAAAACTGAACAAAGCCGCGGGCCAACGTTGAACAAATTAACCTTTTAATAGGGACCCAAAGAAGTCTTGCAATGAATATTGAACAAGCAAGGCTTAAATAGGGCAGCACAGTGGGACAGGGGTTTGTGTATCTGCCTCACAATACGATGGTCCTGAGTAATCATGGGTTCAATCCCGGGCTCGGGATCTTTCTGTGTGGAGTTTGCATGTTCTCCCCATAACTGCGTGGGTTCCCTCCGGGTACTCGGGCTTCCTCCCATGGAACAGGCAGAGCTTATATAACATAATAGTGCAAAATCAACTTTGAAAAAACAAATGAAAAAACATCAAAATAAAATGTAATTAAAAAAAATTAATGCCTCTTTTCTATTTGCAGCCTTCTGAGGTAAATATCAACATTAACTTTTTCCACAGGCTAATAAATTCAAAAATAAAATAAAAAAATAGGTGGGTGGGGTTTGGTGGTAGTGGGGGGTGTATATTGTAGCATTCTGGAAGAGTTAGTGCTGCAAGGGGTTCTGGGTATTTGTTCTGTTGTGTTTATGTTGTGTTACGGTGCGGGGGTTCTCCCGAAATGTGTTTCGTCATTCTTGTTTGGTGTGGTTTCACAGTGTGGCGCATATTTGTAACAATGTTAAAGTTGTTTATACGGCCACCCTCAGTTTGACCTGTATGGCTGTTGACCAAGTATGTGTGTGTGAAAGCCGACTTGACCAGCACGCTGTTTATACGGAGGAAAAGAGGACGTGACGACATGTTATAGAGGACAGTGCCTTTAAGGAACGCTCCCAATATTGTTGTCCGGGTGGAAATCGGGAGAATGGTTGCCCAGGGAGATTTTCGGGAAGGGCACTAAACTTCGGGAGTCTCCCGGGAAAATCGGGAGGGTTGGCAAGTATGAGTATTAGCGGTGAATGTGGTGTTACCGGCGGGTCAGCTCTAATGTTAATTTGATATTGCCTCAAGGGCCAAATTAAATTAAACGGCGGGCCACATTTGGCCCGCGGGCCAGAGTTTGACATCCATGCCGTAGAGACATGAAACAAAAACCTCTATGTAGAACTGACTTATACCTACATTTCATAATTTTACCTTCTGGGCCAAAAATCTACAGAAAGTTGGCGAAAACCCCTTCAATACAAAATTTTCGCAAAAAATGCAAATTTTTGACTCTTTCAGCTGTAATTTGACCCCCTTAAAATACTTCAAAACTTACCAAAATTGGCACACACATCAGGGCTGGCAAAAATTGCGATTTAATAAAAAAAAATAAAATAAAATAAAAAATTTGCGCTCTAGCGCAATTTTTGAATAAAACACAGAAAAAACAGCTCCTAGGAATAGAAAACAGACAAAACTGCTTGTAACTTCCAGTAAAAATGTCGGACAGACATGAAACAAAAACTTCTATGTAGGTCTCACTTAGACCTCTATTTAGGTCTGACTTAGACCAGGGCTTGGGTCGGGTGGCCAGCAGCCAAAGGCGGACCCGACCAGCGCTGCTTGCAGCTTTAATTCTTATTTGTATTTGTGGAGCCAGCGAAAGAGCAGCAGGGCTGGGCACGCTGTAGCCCGGCCCAAGATGGCGGCAAGGAGGGGGAGAATGCGGCCGAGCGAAGAGGCGGGGCGTGCCGGGAGCGAAGCCACAATCGAGTTCAGGTGCGTGGATCATGCACCTACACACAATCAATGAATCTCCTCTAGCTGTATAAAAGGGCAGCAGCGGAGGAGGATGGGGCAGAAGGAGGAGGAGAGCCCGCAGCAGAGAGCTGAAGAGCGAGAGCAACAGAGAGCGAGCCGCAGACAACGACGACGAGGGAGAAGGAGCTGAAAAGCAACCAGACCTGAAGACAACTTGTTATCGAAAAATAAACAAGAGTCAAACCTGCTCAAAGATGTACCCCCTTGATGGCCCTGAGAACCCTCACGACAACAGGAGTCCGTCACATTTTATGTGGAGAGGCGCAGCCGGCGAACGAGCAGCGGGGGCAGGGCACGCTGGAGCTCGGCCGCACTCTCCGCCTCCTTGCCGCCATCTTGGGCCGGGCTCCAGCGGGCCCTGCCCCCGCTGCTCGTGCAGCGGGTTCTCAAGTACCCCTAGGGGTACGCATACCCCCATTTGAGAACCACTGATGTAGACCAACATTAAGTGTTTTAAACCCCTTTAAACTTTTGAATTTTTTTGTTTTCTATAGTTTCACTGTGATATACTGCGATCATATACCAGCAATCCCTCCAAAAGGGACAAGCAGTTGAAAATGGATGGATGGCACTTTCATATATTTGTTATATTTTATTAAAATCTTCCTATTTATTATAGTCAATTTTTTTTCAGGTTCAGATATTATATGATCAGAATTTTTTCGTTTTTTTTACTTTAGGCCAGAATTTAACATGGGGGGGCAGTGTACTTTGTTGTGATTGTTGCTGTGATGAAATGCCTGATTCTGCAGCAACTTTTTGAAAAATTTGAGGAAAAAAGTCGCAATTATTTGAGGCTCATTGTCTTTTACAAACATGGAATAAACTTTGGATTTTATGAATTTTTCATACAATTTTTATTTATTTTATTTTGTTATTTTTTTTATTTCAAACCCTGACCCAATCCAACAAAATGCTTAATTAACTTAACCTTTTTTTTCCCTGTTTTATTAATCTCATGAGCCTTTTTTTAAAATGCCTTCTGCGGAGGAAGTTGCAATGCTTTGTAAATAATTTGCTGCAAAGAAACTGTAGGAGATAATGGAAGTTGCAAAATACTCTTGTTTTATTGTTCACTGTTTTTTAAAATGAGGTAGCGACTTTTCCAAGGGTGTACCCCGCCTTCCGCCCGATTGTAGCTGAGATAGGCACCAGCGCCCCCTGCGACCTTAAAGGGAATAAGCGGTAGAAAATGGATGGATGATGGATGGATGTTTTTTAAAATTAGACTATATTGGATTTACTTGAAAATTTTCACACAGCTGAATCCACTCTAAACACACACACACACACACACACACACACACAAAAACACTTACCGTTTCCAGCCAAATCACAACAGAATTTGGTAAAAATCTAAAGGGGATTGTCAAGCATGTGTCTATTATTTGACCAAGATCGGTTTGAAACCAGCATGCACCAAAACCTCCTTGCAGGGACACAAGCGGAACAACAAGTCCTTAACCGGTGATTGGTTGTTATCCTTTCACGCCAACTGTCTGACGTGCATGGTAGCATGTCACCCAAAGCATTTTGAGCACAACCCATAGGGGGTGACAAATACGACACCCCATGGATTGCCCTAGTTTTTTGCCTGATTGTAAATGATGTGATATCAAAGCTGTGTGATACAGAATAACCTCCATTATGTTCAAAAGAGGGAGATGACAACACAGGAAACAAAAGACAAGATCTGGGGTTGTTTCCTTGTTTGACATCAGGCGTCGGGACTTAGACTTCGACAAACTTTATTGATTGGGAAATTGTTCCACACAGTAGTTCAGTTTCAAAGGATGGAAAGGGTAAAGATGGAAAGGATAATGCAAGTATTAACATATGTAATATTTACATATTATATACACAGAATATAAATCAATCCATCCATCCATCCATCGTCTTCCGCTTATCCGAGGTCGGGGCGCGGGGGCAGCAGCCTAAGCAGGGAAGCCCAGACGTCCCTCTCCCCAGCCACTTCGTCTAGCTCTTCCCGGGGGATCCCGAGGCGTTCCCAGGCCAGCCGGGAGACATAGTCTTCCCAACGTGTCCTGGGTCTTCCCCGTGGCCTCCTACCGGTTGGACGTGCCCTAAACACCTCCCTAGGGAGGCGTTCGGGTGGCATCCTGACCAGATGCCCGAGCCCCCTCATCTGGCTCCTCTTGATGTGGAGGAGCATTGGCTTTACTTTGAGTTCCTCCCGGATGGCAGCGCTTCTCTAAGGGAGAGCCCCGCCACCCGGCGGAGGAAAGTCCTTTCGGCCGCTTGTACCCGTGATCTTATCCTTTCGGTCATGACCCAAAGCTCATGAACGTAGATCGACCGGTAAATTGAGGGCTTTGCCTTCCGGCTCAGCTCCTTCTTCACCACAACAGATCGATACAACGTCCGCATTACTGAAGACGCCGCACCGATCCGCCTGTCGATCTCATGATCCACTCTTACCCCACTCGTGAACAAGACTCCTAGGTACTTGAACTCCTCCACTTGGAGCAGGGTCTCCTCCCCAACCCGGAGATGGCACTCCACCCTTTTCCGGGCGAGAACCATGGAATCGGACTTGGAGGTGCTGATTTTCATTCCGATCGCTTCACACTTGGCTGTGAACCGATCCAGTGAGAGCTGAAGATCCCGGCCAGATGAAGCCATCAGGACCACATCATCTGCAAAAAGCAGAGACCTAATCCCGCAGCCACCAAACCGGAACCCCTCAACGCCTTGACTGCGCCTGGAAATTCTGTCCATAAAAGCTATGAACAGAATGGGTGACAAAGGACAGCCTTGGCGGAGTCCAACCCTCACTGGAAACGTGTCCGACTTACTGCCGGCAATGCGGACCAAGCTCTGGCACTGATCATACAGGGAGTGGACCGCCACAATCAGAGAGTCCGGTACCCCATACTCTCTGAGCACTCCCCAAAGGACTTCCCGAGGGACACGGTCCAATGCCTTCTCCAATCAATCAATCAATGTTTATTCATATAACCCTAAATCCCAAATGTCTCAAAGGGCTGCACGAGCCACAACGACATCCGCGGTTCAGCGCCCACATAAGGGCAAGGAAAAACTCACAACCCAGTGGGACGTCGATGAGAATGACTATGAGAAACCTTGGAGAGGACCGCAAATGTGGGTGACCCTAGGGGAGACAGGATACAATGGACGTTGAGTGGGTCTAAAAAAATATTGTGGAAGTCCAGTCCATAGTGGATCTAACATAATAGTGAGAGTCCAGTCCATAGTGGGGCCAGCAGGAGACCATCCCGAGCGGAGACGGGTCAGCAGCACAGAGATGTCCTAAACCGATGCACAGGCGAGCAGGCCACCCCGGGTCCAGACTCTGGACAGTCAGCACTTCATCCATGGCCACGGGACCTGTGCCCCCCTCCACAAGGGAGAGTGGGGTAGAGGAGAAAAGAAACGGCAGATCAACTGGTCTAAAAAGGGGGTCTATTTAAAGGCTAGAGTATACAAATGAGTTTTAATATGGGACTTAAATGCTTCTCGAACCGTTACCGGGAGGGCATTCCAGAGTACTGGAGCCCGAATAGAAAACTGCTCTATAGCCCGCAGACTTTTTTTGGGCTCTGGGAATCACTAATAAGCCGGAGTCCTTTGAACGCAGATTTCTTGCCGGGACATGTGGTACAATACAATCGGCAAGATAGGATGGAGCTAGACCGTGTAGTATTTTATACGTAAGTAGTAAAACCTTAAAATCACAGGAAGCCAGTGCAGGTGAGCCAGTACAGGCGTAATATGATCAAACTTTCTTGTTCTTGTCAAAAGTCTAGCAGCCGCATTTTGTACCAACTGTAATCTTTTAATGCTAGACATGGGGAGACCCGAAAATAATACGTTACAGTAATCGAGACGAGACGTAACAAACGCATGGATAATGATCTCGGCATCTTTAGTGGACAAAATGTAGCGCATTTTAGCGATATTACGGAGATTTTTTTATTATTTATTTATTTTTTTTATTTCAAACCCTGACCCAATCCAACAAAATGCTTACTAAACTTGACCTTTTTTTCTTCTTCTTTTTAATCTCATGAGCAGCATAGTTTGCTGCAAGGAAACTGTAGGACATGGGTGTCAAACTCTGGCCCGCGGGCCAAATTTGGCCCGCCGTGTATTTTCATTTGGCCCTTGAGGCAATATCAAATTAACATTAGAGCTGGCCCGCCGGTGCTATACAGCGGCGGAGTTGCTGTAACATCCCATTCACCGCTAATACTCATACTAACGCAATGCAAACTTGTTCAACAGTCATACAGGTCACACTGAGGGTGGCCGTATAAACAACTTTAAGACTGTTACAAATATGCGCCACACTTCTTCTATGTCCCACTCTCCCTTGTGGAGGGGGTCCGGTCCGATCCGGTGGCCATGTACTGCTTGCCTGTGTATCGGCTGGGGACATCTCTGCGCTGCTGATCCGCATCCGCTTGGGATGGTTTCCTGCTGGCTCCGCTATGAACGGGACTCTCGCTGCTGTGTTGGATCCGCTTTGGACTGGACTCTCGCGACTGTGTTGGATCCATTATGGATTGAACTTTCACAGTATCATGTTAGACCCGCTCGACATCCATTGCTTTCCTCCTCTCCAAGGTTCTCATAGTCATCATTGTCACCGACGTCCCACTGGGTCATTATTGTCACCGATGTCCCACTGGGTGTGAGTTTTCCTTGCCCTTATGTGGGCCTACCGAGGATGTCGTAGTGGTTTGTGCAGTCCTTTGAGACACTAGTGATTTAGGGCTATATAAGGAAACATTGATTGATTGATTGACTGTGAACCAACACTAAACGAGAATGACAAGCAAATTTCGGGAGAACATCCGCACTGTAACACAACATAAACACAACAGAACAAATACACAGCACTACCTCTTCCTGGACGCTACAATATAAAAATGTATTAAAGTATTAAAAGTTTATTTTGATATTTACCTGAGAAGGCTGCAAATAGAGAGTAGATCCAGCACAAAATGTACATTTTTGTCCAGTGTCCTAATGTCCTTCACTGACACAAACGCCTCCAATTTTGTGCCAATTGTTTAGCCGGCTTTCCGGATCAGTTTGTCAATCCGGTTTAAGTCCCTTCTGCTGGTGCTGTTCCCCCAATACACCAATCTAGACTCGGCCCCCTTAGGAGCCCAGTCTGGATTGTATATATTTACTCATCCTTCCCCAGCGTTTACCTTTTTCCCATCTTTTACGGGGCGCCTTATGGCGACCCATCAGCGTTCTGGTTCCGTAACCCTGTACACTGTTTGTTTGTCTGATCTTGAACAGGTTTGTGCTGAAAACAAAGTTCCGTTGTACTTGTGCAATGACAATAAAGACCTCTCCTATTGAGATCATTTGGTGCTGATACAAATATTGTCCGGCCGTGTAAAGGTCAACTCTCCGTTGAACGCTAGAACATCGACGTTTTTTTGTTTTTTTTCCTCGATGTCAGCAATGTTTATTAAACTGTTTGCTGAAGCCCGGGCCCCATTTAATTAGTAATACCTTGTCTAAACATCACAACGAGCAAAGTCTGACCCCCGAGGTAAAAAAAAATAAAAATAAATAAAAATTGTGGACAAAAAGGCACGGGTCAATGAGCAGAGGCAGGGAAAAAAAACAAAAAAACAGTAGCTTTCAACAAGTTGTTTTTGTGCTTTTAATCCTTTGTTTGCGTCTGTTATTTACGTTGGCAACAACTCGTCCCCGGTTGTGCTTTTACTGGCGGTCAATGAGTGTTAAAAAATGTTGCATTTTTTTTTTTTTTCTTACCATTGGGGGCAATGTCAAAAGGACTTCAGCCAAAAGCTAACGTTGTTTGATTTTGTTTTCATTTATTTTTGATCATTTTCCTCCACTTGTATGGCTTGTTTTTGTCTCATCCTGCCCCTTTTTTTTTTCCCCGCCGCCTTTCTTGCTTTTGTCGCCGTTTATGTGTGAAGAGCGATAAATAAAGACAAACGTGAGCGAGGCGGTCGCCAGCTCTCCGATAGCATTGTTAGCCTCTCCGCCTCTCTTCACTCCGCTGCACATTCGGCCCCCTCTTCGGGCCATCTTGGCCAGGAAGGCTGCTTCCGGGCCCAGTCGGACCGGGACGGTGAGGCATCATTGTGGAGCTGCATGAAGATGAGCGGAGAGGATCCGGGCCAAGCCCCCACACCCAATACCCAAAGCTGGCCTGTGTGGAGACTCCGTGACTGGGCACGGCATCAGGACATGGGGGCGTGGAGGTCTCAGCAGAGGCAATGCAGTTGTTAGATTAAGACCTTTTCTCAGTAGCGCACAAACATAAGCGTCTTCACACACACACACACACACACACACACACACAGCTTCTATTCAGCTCCATCCTTGCACCCACCGGAGCAACGTGCATGAATAAATACATGAGCATTAAAAAGCTCCATAGGACTGATAAAAAAGAAGAAAAAAAAACATGAATTACAGGAAATGAAAAGAGAACAGTAAATTGAAAAAAGGCAGCGGATGAATAGTTGAGACGGTTTTGTAGCGCAATGGGAGGAACACAAAAAAGGAATAATTAGCCAAAGTTAAAGTGGCAAGTTTGGGAATGAATGTTTTTTTGTTGACGCGTCATCCGTGTGAGTTTATATGCTTCAAAAAGCGTGAGCTGATAAATGAACTTTAACAGTAATTCATTAAAGGAGAACATTATCACCAGAGCTATGTAAGCGTCAATATATACCTTGATGGTGCAGAAAAAAGACCATGTATTTTTTTAACCGATTTCCGAAATCTAAATGGGTGAATTTTGGCGAATTAAACTCCTTTCTGTTTATCGGACTTTAAGCGATGACGGCAGAACGTGACATCACCGAGGTAACACAGCCGCCATTTTCGTTTTCACATTACAAACACCGGGTCTCAGCTCTGTTATTTTCCGTTTTTTCGACTATTTTTTCGGAACCTCGGAGACATCATGCCTCGTCGGTGTGTTGTCGGAGGGTGTAACAACACTAACAGGGAGGGATTCAAGTTGCACCACTGGCAACAAATCTGCCGCCGGACCCCCATTGAATGTGCCAGAGTGTCTGCACATTTGACCGGCGATGCTAAGACCGACATGGCACAGAGATGTATGGATAACCTGCGGATGCATTTGCAACGATTAAGTCAATGAAATCACAAAGGTGAGTTTTGTTGATGTTGTTGACTTATGTGCTAATCAGACATATTTGGTCACGGCATGACTGCCAGCTAATCTATGCTAACATGCTACGCTAATCGATGCTAACATGCTATTTACGCTAGCTGTTTGTACATTTGAAACTAAATACCCACATTTAATGCGAAACAAACACTTACCAATCGATGGATTGAAGTTGCTCCAGTGTCACAAGATGTGAAAGTCCTGATCGTTTGGTCCGCACATTTTACCGGCGATGCTAATGAGGCAGCCATGCTATGGGTCACTTCATTAGGTACACCCACGCTATGGCCGAATAGCGTCAATAGCTATTCGCTCATTTTCGTTTTCGCTATCTGCCTCCATACTCCGACCATCTGTTTCAATACATGCGTAATCTGTTGAATCGCTTAAGCCGCTGAAATCCGAGTCTGAATCCGAGCTAATGTCGCTATATCTTGCTGTGGTAACCGCCATGTTGTTTGTATTGGCAGCCCTGTATGACGTCACAGGGAAATGGATAGTGGTTTCGAAGACAGCGAAAATAAGGCACTTTAAAGCTTTATTTCGGGATATTCCGGGACCGGTAAAATTTTGAAAAAAAATTCAAAAATACAACAAGCCACTGGGAACTGATTTTTATTGTTTTTAACGCTTTTGAAACTGTGATAATGTTCCCCTGTAAAGAAGAAATACGGTGATATTACCTTTTTATCATTCACAACTCTGCAGATTTTTGATCAAAACTTATTGTGGAGAGTCGGAAATGGAGATGGCGGCGAGGAGGCGGGGATGGCGAGCGAGCGGCGAGGCGGGCCGTGCTGGAAACAACGAAACAATCGAGATCAGGTGCGTGGATCTCACACCTGTATAGGATTAATGAATGTCAGGTTCAAACACTGGTGACATCTATTAATCAGACAAGAACCAAGGAACCAAGGAACATCATTGTGACTGAGGGAAAGGGGGGAGTGGACTCGACACAAGATATGATAATACAAAAATGAAAATATATTGACACTTGGTGCTATCGCCCAGTCTGTTCTTGTGCTGGTCCCAGAACAGAATGTTTGGCCTTGGCAGTCAGCAGGCGGTATCTGAACAGAACACTCATAGAAAAAGAAAGGCAAGCAATCTCTCAGATTGCTAGCTCTGCACAAATACAGAAAAAACACTTCAGCACAAATTGACAATACTTTATAGTAACGGCCCTTAAGCATATAGTTATGATGATAATCGATACATAATTATTCTAACACTCGCACTGTTTAAAAGGGCGGCAGTCGTGAGGTGGAGAAACGACGGAACGAGACGAAGCGCATGCAAGCCGTCCCGGGCGACTGAAAAGAAACCCGAAAAAATACTTTTCTTATTAGAAAATAAAGAAAGTCAACACTACTCAAAGTCATGTCCTTCCTTGGTGGTCCCTGGAACCCGCACGACGCTGAGTCTTTAACACTTATATTTGTTTATCTGAGGAAAGACCAGCCTTTTTGTGTTTTAAGTCAGCAATAATTTACAATTAAGTTGGAACCTTGGTGTATGAACTTTATTGGTTCTTGAACAGGGCTCAAAAATTAAAATAAAAGTTTGTCTACTGAAATGGAAATGATTTATTGTTAATTCTTAACATGCACAAGACACATCCATCCATCCATTTTTCTGCCGCTTATTCCCTTTGGGGTCGCGGGGGGCGCTGGTGCCTATCTCAGCTACAATCGGACGGAAGGCGGGGTACACCCTGGACAAGTCGCCACCTCATCGCAGGCACAAGACACATATGAACTGAAAAGTACATTTTCGGCACAATCCGACTAAGAGCAGACATACGTTACAGGGAGACAACACAGGGCCGCCAACAGATCAGCCATTATTACGACGCTCCTTAGAAAAAAGGTGGGGAAAAAGTGATTTTGGGAAAGGAGGGAAGAGAAAAAAAAATATCAGTCAAAGGCTGGACCCACTGGAGGGGGTCCAGGCTAAGTCCAAGGGAAAAAAACTATTTTGCAATGCACACATAAACACGTTACATTTAATCACGACAACTCGCACAGAGGGGGTGGGGTTGGAGCCCTGAAAGGCCCCGAGGGGAAAAACAAGCGGCTGTGAAGGCGTGGGGTGGGGGAGGGGAGGTGTGTGCGTGTGTGCCTAATTGACTAGAGTTTGATGGTGTAATGTTTTTGTAGACTGAGGCCGATCTGAAAAAGTTTGACTCCAGGTGTCGTTGAGAAGGGAGGGAGGTCAAAAGCGTACATCAATGAGGTGTCCTCGGGGTTGTTTTTCAGAACAGCCTGGTCCTATCCGTGTCTGATGTTTAAATTTGAGGACAGCGCAAAGAAAGAGGCTTCAAAAAAGTTCAGCCAAGACAAAAACGAAGAGAGCAAGCTGGGAAAGGAAGGGAGCGGAGAAAAATGCAACTACCCTCAACAGAGGCAAGACAGAAAGTACATTACTCCATAAGAAACAATGTAAACACGAATAATTGGTTCAAGCCTCGACAAAAATCCTTATTTTCTTAAAGGTTTGCACACTCTGAACAAAATATTAAGCGATATACAATACTATGTATCAAACAAACATAATGAAGATGTAGTGTATTTACTTTCTATTTCTAACAGTTCGAGATGCTACCTAAGTAGAAGCATTTAAGTCTCACCTTAAAACTCATCTGTATACTCTAGCCTTTAAATAGACCTCCATTTTAGACCAGTTGATCTGCCGCTTCTTTTCTTTCTCCTATGTCCCCCCCTCCCTTGTGGAGGGGGTCCGGTCCGATGACCATGGATGAAGTACTGGCTGTCCAGAGTCGAGACCCAGGATGGACCGCTTGTCGGGACCCAGGATGGACCGCTCGCCTGTATCGTTGGGGACATCTCTACGCTGCTGATCCGCTTGAGATGGTTTCCTGTGGACGGGACTCTCGCTGCTGTCTTGGATCCGCTTGAACTGAACTCTCGCGGCTGTGTTGGAGCCACTATGGATTGAACTTTCACAGTATCATGTTAGACCCGCTCGACATCCATTGCTTTCGGTCCCCTAGAGGGGGGGGGTTGCCCACATCTGAGGTCCTCTCCAAGGTTTCTCATAGTCAGCATTGTCACTGGCGTCACACTGGATGTGAATTCTCCCTGCCCACTGGGTTGTGAGTTTTCCTTGCCCTTTTGTGGGTCTTCCGAGGATGTTGTAGTCGTAATGATTTGTGCAGTCCTTTGAGACATTTGTGGTTTGGGGCTATATAAATAAACATTGATTGATTGATTGATATTTATTAGCAAAAGTCAAACCACAACTACAGTACTTGCTGAATTGTCCTCATCTCAACCGCCCTGCCGACACGCACACACACAGTTACTAGCCACGCGGTGCACTCAATTTGAAATCTTCAAAACTACTTAACTTTAACACACAGGTCACTACAATGATTAGGAATAAATATAAAATATACTTAACCTTGTTGGGGGGGATTGGACAAAACTGTGTATACTCCTGAATGTGTTAAACCACAATTTGCTTGGTCATTGCTTTCTTTGTACGCATATTGAGCTGGCGAAACTAGAAAAAAGTTTTAAAAAAGGACGAAGAACACTTAAAAGTCACACAAAGTAGCAGCATTAAAAGTTTGTACAATGAGACAAGGTTCTTACACCAAAGCATATTTGTATTTGGTCTGTGGTTCGTAATTAAAACGTTTGTACAATGAGAGGTTTGTAGCTTAAGCATTTAAGACTCATCTTAAAAGTCATCTTTACACACTCGCCTTTAAATGGAGATCCCTTTTAGACAGTTGATCTGCCGTCTCTTTTCTGATCTCCCTCCCTTTCCTGCGTGGAGAGGTTATTAGGTGACCACAGATGAGGCGCTAGCTGTTCAAAGTCAGGACCTGGGGTGGACCACTCATCTGTGCATCAGTTGGGATGTCTCTGCGCTGCTGACTCGTCTCCACTCAAGATGATCCCCTGCTGGCCCCACTATGGACTAGACTCTCACACTATTAACTAAATCCACTCGACGGGTCAACAAACGCGCTCAGAGGAGATAATGTTTGAAAAAAGGTGACAGGTTTTTACAAAACTTTTGTTTTGAAGGGGTGATTGCCAACTTCCTGTTGATTTTTGCTGAAGGATGTAAATGAATGAAATGTAGGTCTAAGTGAGACCTACATAGAGGTCTTTGTTTCATATCTCTACGACATTCCTACCGGAAGTTACAATAAGTTTTGTCTGTGTTTTCTTCCTAGGGGCGCTAGAGCGCTATTTTGAGTTTGGGTTGTTGTTTTTTTTTTTTAATTAGATCGCAATTTTCGCCAGTCCTGATGTGTGTATCCAGTTTGAAGCATTTTAAGGGGCTCAAATTACAGCTCAAGGAGGCAAAAATTAAACTTTTTAGGAAACTTTTGTTTTGAAGGGGTTTTTGCCAACTTCCTGTTGATTTTTGCTGAAGGAGGTCAGGGTCTCTATGACATTCCTACCAAAAGTTACATGCAGTTTTGTCTGCGTTTTTTTTCTTAGGGGGCGCTAGAGCGCAATTTTGAGTTTTGGGTTTTGGTTTTTTGATTAGAATCGCAATTTTCGCCAGTCCTGATGTGTGTGTCCACTTTAGTGAGTTTTGAAGCATTTTTAGGGGGTCAAATTACAGCTCAAGAGGCAAAAATTTAATTTTTTAGGAAACTTTTGTTTAGAAGGGGTTTTTGCCAACTTCCTGTTGATTTTTGCTGAAGGAGGTCAGTGTCTCTATGACATTCCTACCAAAAGTACGTAAACGCATTTTTGTCTGCGTTTTTTTTCTTAGGGGGCGCTAGAGCGCAATTTTGAGTTTTGAGTCTTTGGTTTTTTGATTAGATCGCAATTTTTGCTAGTCCTGATGTGTGTGTTTAAATTGGTGAGTTTTGAGCATGTTAAGGGGGTCAAATTACAGCTCAAAGAGGGAGCGGAATAATAATAATAATAAAACCTTAGAAATACTATAGTGTCCTCTGTCCCAAAGGGACATTCGGTCCCTAACAAGGAAAAACAACAGAAATGAAGTGACTGATCCTCAAACTACTACCTAGACAATTGGTAAAGGCCCTTTTTTCTTACTCGATTCACAAAGTAATGCACAAAAGGTCGAGTTTCATGTTTTCGGTAAAAGAACTCAAACAGAATCTGAACCTCAAGCCTTTAAAGGCCTACTGCAAACCACTACTACCGACCACGCAGTCTGATAGTTATATATTCAATGATGATAATATTTAACATTGAACACATGCCAATACGGCATTTTTAGTTTACGAAATTGCAATTTTAAAATTCGAGCGAAGTATTTTGTTGAAAACGTTGCGGTATGATGACGTCGTGAACGTGACGTCTCGGATTGTAGAAGACATTTTTTTCCAGCCCGATCCAAGCTATAAGTAGTCTGCTTTAATCGCATAATTACACAGTATTCTGGACATCTGTGTTGCTGAAAATTTTGCAATTTGTTCAATTAAAAATGGAGATGTCAAAGAAGAAAGATGTAGGTGGGAAGCGGTGTATTGCAGTTGCCTTTAGCAACACAAACACAGCCGGTGTTTCCTTGTTTACATTCCCGAAGGTGAAGGTTTACTATGGAACAGAGCGGTCAAGCGAACATGGTTCCCGACCACATATCAACCGGCAGGTTTCGGTGAGAAAATTGTGGTAATAAGTCGGCTCTTACCGTAGACATGAGCGTAGCTTGCGTCCTCCTGCAGCTGCGGACTCTCTTGCCTCTTCCACACTTCCCCTCCGACTTTTAGGTACCATAAAATCTCACTAAAAAACTAGTAACACAATAAGCTGATAAGGGATTTTCCAGAATTATCCTAGTAAATGTGTCAAAAAACATCTGAATCGCTCCCACTGCCAACGCCTTTTTTTTTATTTCTAGTCTTTCACTCTAACTTTCCTCATCCACGAATATTTTATCCTCGCTCAAATTAATGGGGAAATAGTCGCTTTCTCGGTCCGAATCGCTCTCGCTGCTGGTGGCCATGATTTTAAACAATGTAAGGATGTGAAGAGCTCCACAACCCGTGACGTCACGCGCACATCGTCTGCTACTTCCGGTACAGGCAAGGCTTTTTTATTAGTGACCAAAAGTTGCGAATTTTAACGTCGATGTTCTCTACTATATCCTTTCAGCAAAAATATGGCAATATCGCGACATGATCAAGAATGACACATAGAATGGACCTGCTATCCCCGTTTAAATAAGAAAATCTCATTTCAGTAGGCCTTTAAAGCCACTTAGATTAAAGTCTGGATGATGTTCCATTATAGGCATGTTTCACCATTAAAGACACAGTTATCACGTAGGAAAATACTCGTGATTTATTCCAAAATGGAAACATAAACATTCAGTAAGGTTTCTTCCTGCTACAGTATGCACGTCACAGCTGAAGGCCTACCTGTCCCATTTCCACACACCTGCCCAACGCAAAGGCGACGAAAGTTCGCCGGCCGTAAACTCGCCGGTGTCGTTGCAGGTCCGCGACAAGCACTGTTCGGTTTTTCTTTTGTGTCCGCTAATGTCCACGTTTTTGGCCACAGAAGAGAGCCGCCGAGACACCTGTTAATGTCTACCATAAGGCCGTTTTACCGTGTGTGATTGTGCTCACACACGGGACCCTGGGACCCTCCTCCAGACTGAGAGCTTTTAGCTCTTTCCCGCTAATGTCCTGAATAATGGCATCTTGATAGAGAGAGAATAGGGGGGAGAGGAGAAAAGACAGGGATGAGAGAAAAAGTGAGAACAACTGCATCCATCTGTTGTTACCTCCAGACCTCCATCCATTGCAGGCTTGTCATTATTCCCTGTCTGCTTTTCCATTATCATTATTCCCCCCTGTTGGCCCCCCTTTTGCCACATGAGATGTTATACTTGCGACTCCCAGTGTGCGCACGTTGCTTAAAGAGTCCTCGCATGAGAAAACAGCCTCGCAGCCGAGTGAACAATCTTTAAAGTTCCACCGCAGAACTTTGAGTCGGAGTGTAAAAAGCTGCATGCCTAAACTTACTGTGAAATATACACTCGTTTGTAAAAGTGAGTGCTGTGCTGAAACAATTAAAGTACGTCAAAAATAACAAGTTAACGCATATGATTAATCACAAAAAAATATTGCATTAAAAATGAAAATATGGAGATTATTATATATATATGTATGTATATGTATATATATATATATATATATATATATATATATATATATATATATATATATGTGTGTGTGTATATATATATATATATATATGTGTGTGCGTATGTATGTATGTATATATATATATGTGTACATATATATGTGTATATGTATATATATATATATATATATATATATATATATATATATATATATATATATATATATATATATATATATATGTATATATGTGTACATGTGTATATGCATATTCTATATTTATATGTGTATATATACCTGTATATATATATGTCTATATATGTATGTATGTATGTGTGTGTATATATATATATATATATATATGTACATAAATATATATACATATACACACATATATACATATATGTGTGTATATGTATATATATATATATATATATATATATTTATGTACATATATATATATATATTTATATATATATATATATATATATATATATATATATATATATATATATATATATGTGTGTGTATATGTATATATTTATATGTCAAACCCTGTGTCCATATGAGTTGGGAAATTGTGTTAGATGTAAATATAAACGGAATACAATGATTTGCAAATCATAGTATTCCGTTTATAGATACATCTAACACAATTTCGCAATTCATATGGAAACGGGATTTGTTTATAGTTATATATTTATATATAAGTGCATATATATGTATGTATACATGTATGTTGTATATAAATAAATATATATATATATATATATATATATATATATATATATATATATAGATAGATATAGATATATATATATATTTATATATATATATATATATACATATATACATATATACATTTATATACGTGAATATATATATATATATATATATATATATATATATATATATATATATATATATATATATATATATATATATATACGTGTGTGTGTGTGTGTGTGTGGATGGATGGATGGATGGATGGATTCTCCTCTACCTTGAATCGGATCAACGGTTCTCAAACTTTTTTTACCAAGTACCACCTCAGAAAAATCTTGGCTCTTCAAGTACTACCATAATGACCAAAATTAAAATAAATTAGCGCAGTAGGCCTAAATTTTCATTAAACACAAGGCAGAGGTTTTATTCAACAAGTATATTTAACATGTTTTCCCACTGTTACATTAAACTCAGTTTGAACAGTAACAATGTGTTTGAATATTTAATTAAGTTACGCTTCTGTGTAATACAAGATAGAGCCCGCGTACCACTAGTGGGCTTAGATCAGGGGTATCAAACGTAGGCCCGTTAACAGGTTTATCCGGCCTGCGGGATGAGTTTGCTAAGTATAAAAATGAGAAATTTT
>NC_084637.1:8151653-8159153 GCF_033978795.1 Nerophis ophidion
GATGTAATTAGACACATTTACTAGGATAATTCTGGAAGATCCCTTATCTGCTTATTGTTTTAATAGTGTTTTAGTGAGATTGTAAAGACATACCTCGAGGTCGGATGGCTGCGGTGAACGCGCCAGTGTCTCAGAGAGAAGCCGAGGAGCCAAGCTCACAGCTGCCTTTTTTGACAGCTACTACAGGAGGACGAATAATCCACTGATGTCTCCGGTAAGAAGTATATATATCACAATTTTCCCGTCCAAAAACATGCTGGTTGACCGCTCTGTGTTAAAGCTTCACAACAAACAAAGAAACACCGGCTGTGCCTCGGTGCTAAAGACAGCTGCAATACGCCGCTTTCCACCAACAGCATTCTTCTTTGACGTCTCCATTATTAATTGAACAAATTGCAAAAGATTCAGCAACACAGATGTTCAAATTACTCTGTAATTACGCAATGAAAAGAGACGACTTTTAGTTAAAGTGGTGCTGAGCTAGTATGTCCGCTCCAACCCGAAACGTCACAAACACACGTCATCATTCCGCGACGTTTTCATCAAGGAACTCCGCGGGAAATTTAAAATTGCAATTTAGTAAACTAAAAAGGCCGTATTGGCATGTGTTGCAATGTTAATATTTCATCATTGATATATAAACTATCAGACTGCGGGGTCGGTAGCAGTGGGTTTCAGTAGGCTTTTAAATGTAAAAATTAGATATTGGGTTTCACTATGTAAAGCGCTTTGAGTCACTAGAGAAAAAGCGCTATATAAATATAATCCACTTCACTAGGGATGTCGGAAGCGGGGTTCGAACCTGGATTCCCAGAGTTGCTGGCACGGCCACTCTACCAACCGAGCTATGCCGCACAATGAAGACACACCCAAACCAAAAAAAAGCGCACTTTAGTGCGAGTTTTCCCAAATTTATTTTATAACCTTATTTTTTTATATATATTTTTCCACTAACTTTGTGAAACTTGCGTGACTTTTTGAGCGTCTCCAACCCCCTTTGACTTCATCACAGTGAGTGCGTAAAATAATTCCTTTGTTTTGTTTATTTAGCCCACATTTTTCCGCGCTATTCACACTGCGTCAATTAACGCGCCATTCATTACGCATGGATTTTTTGGTGGGGTTTTTTGCGTTTATTATGAAAAAAAATAACGGCACGGACGTGTATTAGTGCTTAATAAAAACATTTTACATTGTTTCATAACATATTGGAATATGATAACGTTCGTTTGGTGACAATGTGGGCTAAATATACAAAAAAGTAATTATTTTACGCACTCACGCGTCCAGGCCGCTCCGAAGCGCGTCTCTTCGGGGCTCCTCTCTTAAAAAAAATAAAAAAAAAAAAAAAAGCCAGCCGTCCCGGTGCTTCGTCCTTATTGGTCAGGTGGGGGCGTTGCCCCACGTGACGCGGCGTCTTAAGCGTCTACTTCCACGCGCGTCTCGGCGCGCTTTCTTGAGGGTGGGAAGTCTTCTCGTCGGAGCTCGGAAAGTGGCGGACGGGCCGGTGCGCGCTCGTCATCATTCGGAGGAGGGCGACGCGCGCTCTATCTCTCCCACGCGCGTAAACGCAACCCACGCACGCAGCCGGCGCGCACG
Organism: Nerophis ophidion; assembly: GCF_033978795.1. Lineage (NCBI taxonomy): Eukaryota > Metazoa > Chordata > Actinopteri > Syngnathiformes > Syngnathidae > Nerophis > Nerophis ophidion. The sequence continues at coordinate 8,153,253 of NC_084637.1, forward strand.
CTCACACACGCCCGGAGACGCTCTTGTCGCCGCAGTCAATCACCGGCACCGACCTGCACGGATCTTTTTTCTTCTTTCCCCACCCCTCCTTACACACACCGCGAAGACGCGTGAGTAGAAACTGTGCGCGGGTGTTGTTGATGTTTTCTTGTTGTGTAAAGTCCGGCCATATGTCGGTTTATATTTGGCCTGACGCAACTTGTACGTTTATTTTGGAAGAACGTTCCAAACTATTTCTCCTGGCATGTCAAATGTGCGCGCCTCCGACGCGCAGACGACTGAAGAATTAAGCCTGAACTTTAACGCTCCTTTCAAGTTTTAAAAAGGAGGGGACACTCGGGGAAATGGTATTTTAAAGGCGTGAAATAACAACAAAAAAAGTTGTTTTTAGCCAATGTGCTTTAAGTAATGTGAATTATATTTATATAGCGCTTTTTCTCTAGTGACTCAAAGCGCTTTACATACAACCCAATAATTTTTTTTTTACATTTAAACCAGTGTGGGTGGCACTGGGAGAAGGTGGGTAAAGTGTCTTGCTCAAGGACACAACGGCAGTGACTAGGATAGCGGAAGCGGGGATCGAACGTGCAACCCTCAAGTTGCTGGCACGGCTGCTCTACCAAGCGCTAATGTTAAATAGTGTCCTCTGACTTGCATTCTTTACTTTAAAATATTTTTTTTTGTATTTATTTACCATTAAAACAAGTATTTATGAAGTAATTATGTGTTGGATGATGGATGGAAGAATAAATGTATATATTTGGCTCACACAGACACACAACTTTGACTTAATTAAACAAAAAGCCAAGAAATGGTGCAATATTTAATTGTGTGTGTGTGTGTGTGTGTTTGTGGGTGAGTTTCGAGGATGCTGTGAACACAAAAAAATAAAGCGTATGCATTTATGAGTTTGTTGGTAAATTGCGACACACGCGTCCTTAAACATATTTTAACTTAAACGCCAAATTAATTGCCTGGAAAGTTCCTTCTGGCGTGGACCGGATAAAAGTGTTTGCTTTTTTCCACGCATGTTGCCTCTCTTCCGTGCTCCTTTTCCGCATTTTTCTATTCAAATCAACTCTTCTTTGATGCTCAAATTCCTTTAAAAAAAAAAATATTATTTGTACACATTTTAAAAGCACCTTTTTTCATGTACAACATTTTGAAAATATAAACTTCATGTTTGAAATTCTGTCAGTCAAGTGGGCAAATGTACTTAAAAATGCTGATTTTAAATCCTTCATCTAAATCCTAATTTATTTTTTATTGTGTGTGTAGTTGCAGTGCCCCTTATCCGACCCCCCCGGTCATGTCAGTTTAGCTGCCCTGCGGGATGCCTGATCATGACAGCGCCGCGCTCCTAACCAAACAGACCAAGCGTGGACATCGGGGTGAAAAGGACCGTAGGGGGCGGCGTGACCGGGGTCCTGCTCGACGGCATGAACCTGCAGTCGCACAGCCCCGATCGGGACGGGGATCTCTCGCTGGCGGCCCGCGGCCACGGCGACGGGGAGAAATCCAACGTTCTGAGGAAGCTGCTGAAAAGGGCCAACTCCTACGAGGACACCATGATGCCTTTCCCCGGGGCAACTATTATCTCGCAGCTCCTTAAGAGCAACATGGGAAAGAACGGCGGGAGCGACTCCGGCTTTCAGGTTCTTCATTTTCTTGTTCACAAATCCGTCATTGATTACTTAAAGTATGCTTGTTGTGCTTTTCAGGGCAGTGGAGCTCTGTCCAGTGGGGGCTCAGAGATCCAGGCCGAGGACGGCTGCAGCAACGCCTCCTCCCAAGACCGGGACAGTCCGTCCAACTGCATTTCCCCCGGACCCACTCTCCCTTTGGTTCCGCCCTCTTTCGGGCGACCGACTTCCAACCTCAGTTCCCATACTACTGTTCAGCCGCTCTCCCTTACGTCGTTTGACTTCGACAGGCTGTCAGATGAGCACCTACGGGCGAAGAGGGCCCGGGTGGAAAACATCATCCGTGGCATGAGTCATTCCCCGCTGGTCCAGTCCAGCATTGCCGGCGACCACGGCAAAGAAAGCAACTTCGACAATGAGAGGTGCAGAAACGGGGGTGCTAACGAGCACAGAGGTACCAGTCACGGCCGTAGCCGAAGCGACTGCACCTCTTCCCTTCTCAGCTCTCCAGGTTCACGAGCTGGCGGGGTTAGCGCCGGCGAGGTCTACCGGGAGAACAAAAGGAAGCAGCGCCTGCCTCAACAGCAACAGAGCTTCCCGCAGCTGGTGTGTTCCAGGCAGGAGCAGCGACAAGAGGAGAGGAGACAGCTGAAACTGCAGCTGGAAGACATGCAGGTGGGTCACCAAGGATCTTTGGCGTTCACACATCGCCGGTTGAGGTGGCGGTTCTTAAACCACCGTGAACCGAGCCACGACGATGGCAAAAACTCTTGCTCAACATGACGCCAAGGGCGATTGGTACGGTAGTTATGGGTTGTACTTGTACTAGTTACCATGTTCATTTCGGGAAAGTCCCAGAAATCGATGTGATTGCCGGATGATGTCTGTGGTAACTTGGTATTTTTATGCCTCTCGGGGTGAAAATGCGGATTCTGCCGTTCTTTACACAGTGAAAGATGTTTTAAACACGGTCCATTTCAAACCATCAAGATCGGTTTATTTTTTGGGCGGTTGTCAGGGGGTGGCAGAAGGCTTAGTTCGAAGGTCCTGAGTAGTCCTGAGTTCAATCCCGGGCTACTCCGGCTTCCTCCCACCTCCAAAAACATGCACCTGGGGATGGGTTGATTGGCAACACTAAATTGGCCCGACTGTGTGAATGTGAGTGTGAATGTTGTCTGTCTATCCGTGTTGGATTTGCGATGAGGTGGCGACTTGTCCAGGGTGTGCCCCGCCTACCGCCTGATTGTAGCTGAGATAGGCTCCAGCGACCCCAAAAGGGAATAAACGGTAGAAAATGGATAGATGGAAGATCGGTTTATTTTTTGGGCGGTTAGTTAGTTCATCTGCCTCACAATACAAAGGTCCTGAGTTCAATCCTGGGCTCGGAATCTTTCTGTGTGGAGTTTGCATGTCCTACCCGTGACTGCGTGGGTTCCCTCCGGTTACTCCAGCCTCCTCCCATCGCCAAAAACATGCACCTGGGGATAGGTTGATTGGCAACACTAAATTGGCCCGAGTGTGTGAATGTGAGTTTGAATGTTGTCTGTCTATCTGTGTTGGATCTGCGATGAGGTGGCGACTTGTCCAGGGTGTACCCCGCCTACCGCCCGAATGTAGCTGAGATAGGCTCCAGCGACCCCAAAAGGGAATAAACGGTAGAAAATGGATAAATGGAAGATCTGTTTATTTTTTGGGCGGTTGTCAGGGGGTGGCAGAAGGGTTAGTTCATCTGCCTCACAATACGAAGGTCTTGAGTAGTCCTGAGTTCAATCCCGGGCTACTCCGGCTTCCTCCCACCTCGAAAACAAACACCTGGGGATAGGTTGATTGGCAACACTAAATTGGCCCGAGTGTGTGAGTGTGAGTTTGAATGTTGTCTGTCTATCTGTGTTGGATCTGCGATGAGGTGGCGACTTGTCCAGGTTGTACCCCGCCTACCGCCCGAATGTAGCTAAGATAGGCTCCAGCTTATTTCAAAAGGGAATAAGCGGTAGAAAATGGATAGATGGAAGATCGGTTTATTTTTTGGGCGGTTAGTTAGTTCATCTGCCTCACAATACAAAGGTCCTGAGTAGTCCTGAGTTCAATCCTGGACTCCGGATCTTTATGTGTGGAGTTTGCATGTCCTCCCCGTGACTGCGTGGGTTCCCTCCGGTTACTCCAGCCTCCTCCCATCGCCAAAGACACACACCTGGGGATAGGTTGATTGGCAACACTAAATTGGCCCGACTGTGTGAATGTGAGTTTGAATGTTGTCTGTCCATCTGTGTTGGATCTGCGATGAGGTGGCGACTTGTCCAGGTTGTACCCCGCCTACCGCCCGAATGTAGCTAAGATAGGCTCCAGCTTATTTCAAAAGGGAATAAGCGGTAGAAAATGGATAGATGGAAGATCGGTTTATTTTTTGGGCGGTTAGTTAGTTCATCTGCCTCACAATACAAAGGTCCTGAGTAGTCCTGAGTTCAATCCTGGATTTGGGATCTTTATGTGTGGAGATTGCATGTCCTCCCCGTGACTGCGTGGGTTCCCTCCGGTTACTCCAGCCTCCTCCCACCTCCAAAGACACACACCTGGGGATAGGTTGATTGGCAACACTAAATTGGCCCTAGTGTGTGAATGTGAGTTTGAATGTTGTCTGTCTATCTGTGTTGGCCCTGCGATGAGGTGGCGACTTGTCCAGGGTGCACATGAGAACCCCCCGCGACTCCAAAAGGGACACGCTGTAGAAAAATGGATGGATGGATGGATCTCAGGGTTCACGGCAAATTAACCAGGGTTAAAAGTTAAAAAGTCAAAGTACCACTGATAGTCACACACGAACACTAGGTGTAAAGATGGGACTCAATACCTTGGAGGTAATGAGTCCCATTTTATAGTCTCTGGTATGAATCGGCCGGGGTTTGAATGCACGACCTATCGATCTCAGGACAGACACTCTAACCACAAGGCAGGGTTCTGTGCGGTGTCACACGGTCTTTGGCGAAGAATGGCGAACCGCTACCTTAACCGGCAATGCGAACACCCCTAAAGACTTACAATAAATAACCATCCTCTGTTCTATCTTGTTTAGAAGCAACTGCGCCAACTCCAGGAAAAGTTCTATCAGATCTACGACTCTGAGACAGAAGAAGAGGACGAGATCCACGATAGAGGCGAGGGGGACCGAGGTGGTGAGAGGGATGAGGATGGTAACCTGTCCGAGGACAGTATTCGCTCTGATGGTCTAGAGGAGAGGCACAGAGACAGAGGGCGCCGCCGCCATGATGAACTGTCAGAACTGGACCCGGGTCTGTTCCTGGACCGGGCCAGAGCCCTACTTAGACAGCAGGCCTTGATGGACGGCGAAATGGTGGACGACGTGGAAGGGAGGTCTCAGGAAGAGGAGAGGATGGTGAAGAGGAAAGGAGGGCGACAGTTAGCGGAGACGCTGAAGCAAGAGCTCAACTGTGCCGTCTCGCAGGTCGTCGACACCGTCGTCAAGGGCTTCTCGTCGCCCAAGCAGGCCGTCAGCCATCATCATGGCTGTCACAGTAGCACCCCGGCTGCCCCTTCCTCTTCCTCCAATTCATCCTCCTCCTGTCCGCCGCTCTTTGGGCCTCTCCCCTCCCTCACCCCGGATTCCCGTTTCGGCGGCGGCGCGTTGGCCCTGAGTCTCAACGGGGACGGCAGCCCCACCTCCAACTACCACTCGTCCAATCAGAGGCTCCACTGTTTCGGAGACATCATCGCCCCCAGCCCGTTGGATTCCTTCAACGGTCTGAGCGGCAGATTAAGCAGCGTGCCGACTCCCAACGACCAAACCGAGGCGTTGCCGCTCGTGGTCCGCAAGAGCGGCGGCGCCGGCGGCTGCGAGGAAAACGGCAACCCTCCGCTACCTCCTCCTCCACCTCCGCACCACCCCTCTCTCCCACTCACAGCCACTCTTGGCTTCAGCCCTCCGTCCTTTCGCCATCCGTTCCCCCTCCCGCTTATGGGCTACCCCTTTCACAGCCCTCTGGGGTCGCACGGGGGCGGGTACACCACGGCGGCCAAAGACAACCACCACCACCACCACCACCACCACATTCGCTCCTCCCCAGATTCCATGGACATGACCCGAGAAACTCTCAGCCTGAGAACCAAAATGGCCAACCTGGGAGGAGGGCACCTCGGTCACCACCACAACAGGCAGAGTTCCCCGAGCCAACACGGGCCTGAAAGCTTGTCGCTGTCCCTCATCAAGTCCGAGTGTGGGGACCTGGCGGACATCGCCGACATC
>NC_084637.1:8164153-8184153 GCF_033978795.1 Nerophis ophidion
AAATTATAACTCTTTATAAAATTGCTAAAATGTTAAGCTTTTCTAATAAAAATTGGAATGTTATTCAGTAAAATTCCAATTTTTATCATAATATTGCACAAATGTTCAGTTTTTCTTGTCAATTTTTGACTTGTGCTGAGTAAAATGACAACTTTTATGATAACACTGCCAAAATTTTAAGTTTTTCTTGTAAAATTGTGACCTTTTTCCTGTGAAAATCCAACTCATTTTTCACAACAAGATTTTTTTTATATATTGGTATAGTATATGTATATAATTAATGTTGTAAACACAAATCTTTATATATCTAAAAAAAAGTGGTCTTAAGGAGGTAGGCATTATTCGGAGGTCTCGAGAAGGAAACAAATACAAGAGTGTGTGTGTGTGTGTGTGTGTGTTTGTGTGTGTGTGTGTGTGTGTGTGTGTGTGTGTGTTCTTGTATTCCTACCCTTCTTGAGACATCAACAAGGACAAGTTCCGTCCATATGAGGACCGGTGAACAAGCTAGGACATAAATATTTTTCCCAATAAGGAAAAAAACATTACATCTAATAGAGAATGTCTCATTTGCACCTCTGGTGGTAAAATCTTTTAAAATTAAGGTGGTCTCAAAAAGGAGGGGTTTTAAAAGTGCTTCCCCTCTGGTCAACATATGAAATAACAAGTGTGTGTGAGAAATTTAAGTGCACACGCTTTGGCCAAAATGTATTAAAATTAAATTATATATACATTACTGTATAACGTGGCATACTGTAATAACTTGAAGTAAATAATGAAGATAAAAAAAAAAAAAATCCCAGCAAAATTTTTGAAAAAAAAATTAACTAAAAGCAGTCTTTTTCTCACAATGTGTCGACTTTTTTCCTATAAAATTGGGAACCATTTCTCATATTCTTTCTGTTTCTGTGATATTGCAATATTTTCTCTTATGTAAAATGATTTTCAAAAAATATCGTAAAATTATTACTTTTTAATGCAAAATGGTGACATTTGTCATTTAAAATTCTGACTTTTATCACAATATTGCCAATGTTTTTGTTGTTCTTGTAAAACAGTGACATTTCTTTGAGTAAAATCATGACTTTTGTCATCATTTTGCCGAGTGAAATTCCGAACATTATTACAATATTGTCAACATTTTTAAGTTTTGTTATAAAATTGTGACTTTTGTCGAGTAAAATGACGGCTCTTTTCATAAAATTGCCAAAATTTTAAGCTTTTCTTATAAAATAACGACTGTTATTGAGTAAAATTCCAACTTTTATCATAATAGTGCACAGATGTTCAGTTTTTATTGTCAAATTTTGACTTATACAGAGTAAAATGAGGCCTTTTATTATAACACCACCAAAATTCAAAGTTTTTCTTCTGAAATTGTGACTTTTTTCTTATGAAATTCTAACTCACTTTTTACAACAAGATTTTTTTTATATATATTGGCATAATATGTGTATATTATTAATGTTGTAAACACAAATCTTTATATATTTCAAAAACGGTGGTCCTAAAGGGGTAAGCATTATAAGGAGGTCTCGAGAAGGAAACAAATACAAGAGTGTGTGTGTGTGTGTGTGTGTGTGTGTGTTCTTGTATTCCTACCTTTCTTGAGACATCAACAAGGACAAGTTCCGTCCATATGAGGACCGGTGAACAAGCTAGGACATAAATATTTTTCCCAATACGGACAGAAACGTTACATCTAATAGAGAATGTCTCATTTGCACCCCTGGTGGTGAAATCTAACAAAATTAAGGTGGTTCCAAAAAGGAGGGGCTTTAAAAGTGCTTCCCCTCTGGTCAACATATGAAATAATAAGTGTGTGTAAGAAATATAAGTGCACACACTTTGGCCAAAATGTATTAAAACAAATATATATATATATACATTACTGTATAACGTGACATACTATAATAACTTGAAGTAAATAATGAAGATTAAAAAAATATTTGAAAAACATTTTTTCCTAAAAGCAGTCTTTTTTTCACAATGTGTCGACTTTTTTCCTATAAAATTGGCAACCATTTCTCAAATGTTTTCTGTTTCTGTAATATTGCAATATTTTATGTAAAATGGTTTTCAAAAAATATCGTAAAACTGTTACTTTTTAATGCAAAATGGTGACATTTGTAATTATTGAGTAAAATTCCAACTTTTATCATAATATTGCACAAATGTTCAGTTTTTATTCGTCAAATTTTGACTCAAGCAGAGTAAAATGAGGCCTTGTATTATAACACCGCCAAAATTCTACGTTTTTCTTATGAAATTGTGACCGTTTTCTTATAAAATTCCAACTCATTTTTTACAACAAGATTTTTTTAAATATATCGGCATAGTATGTGTATAATATTGATGTTGTAAACACAAATCTTTATATATCTAAAAAACGGTGGTCCTAAAGAGGTAAGCATTATACGGAGGTCTCGAGAAGGAAACAAATACAAGAGTGTGTGTGTGTGTGTTCTTGTATTCCTACCTTTCTTGAGACATCAACAAGGACAAGTTCCGTCCATATGAGGACCGGTGAACAAGCTAGGACATACATATTTTTCCCAATACGGAAAAAAAACATTACATCTAATAGAGAATGTCTCATTTGCGCCCATGGTGGTGAAATCTATCAAAATTAAGGTGGTGCCAAAAAGGAGGGGTTTTAAAAGTGCTTCCCCTCTGGTCAACTTATGAAATAACAAGTGTGTGTAAGAAATTTAAGTGCACACGCTTTGGCCAAAATGTATTAAAACAAAAATATATATACATTACTGTATAACGTGACATACTATAATAACTTGAGGTAAATAATGAAGATTAAAAAAATATTAGAAAAACATTTTTTCCTAAAAGCAGTCTTTTTTTCACAATGTGTCGACTTTTTTCCTATAAAATTGGCAACCATTTCTCAAATGTTTTCTGTTTCTGTAATATTGCAATATTTTATGTAAAATGGTTTTCAAAAAATATCGTAAAACTGTTACTTTTTAATGCAAAATGGTGACATTTGTAATTATTGAGTAAAATTCCAACTTTTATCATAATATTGCACAAATGTTCAGTTTTTATTCGTCAAATTTTGACTCAAGCAGAGTAAAATGAGGCCTTTTATTCTAACACCGCCAAAATTCTACATTTTTCTTCTGAAATTGTGACTTTTTCTTATGAAATTCTAACTCATTTTTCACAACAAGATTTTTTTTATATATATTGGCATAATATGTGTATATTATTAATGTTGTAAACACAAATCTTTATATATCTAAAAAACGGTGGTCCTAAAGAGGTAAGCATTATAAGGAGGTCTCGAGAAGGAAACAAATACAAGAGTGTGTGTGTGTGTGTTGTGTGTGTACGTGTGCGTGTGTGTGTTCTTGTATTCCTACCCTTCTTGAGACATCAACAAGGACAAGTTCCGTCCATATGAGGACCGGTGAACAAGCTAGGACATAAATATTTTTCCCAATAAGGAAAAAAACATTACATCTAATAGAGAATGTCTCATTTGCACCCCTGGTGGTAAAATCTTTTAAAATTAAGGTGGTCCCAAAAAGGAGGGGTTTTAAAAGTGCTTCCCCTCTGGTCAACATATGAAATAACAAGTGTGTGTAAGAAATTTAAGTGCACACGCTTTGGCCAAAATGTATTAAAAAAAAAAAAAAAAAAAAAAAAAATATATATATATATATATATATAAATATATATATATATATATATATGTATATATATATATTACTGTATATAGAGACATACTGTGATAAATTGAAGTAGATAATGAAGATTAAAAAAAAATCCCAACAAAATATTAGGAAAAAAAATTACCTTAAAGCAGTCTTTTTCTCACAATGTGTTGACTTTTTTCCTATAAAATTGGGAACCATTTCTCACATTCTTTCTGTTTCTGTAATATTGCAATATTTTATCTTATGTAAAATGATTTTCAAAAAATATCGTAAAACTATTACTTTTTAATGCAAAATGGTGACATTTGTCATATAAAATTCTGACTTGTATCACAATATTGCCAATGTTTTTGTTGTTCTTGTAAAATAGTGATATTTTTCCAGTAAAATTATGACTTTTGTCATCATTTTGCTGAGTGAAATTCCGAACATTATTACAATATTGCCAACATTTTTAAGTTTTCTTATAAAATTGTGACTTTTGTCGAGTAAAACGAAGGCTCTTTTCATAAAATTGCCAAAATTTTAAGCTTTTCTTATAAAATTGCTAATATTATTGAGTAAAATTCTAATTTTTATCCTAATATTGCACAAATGTTCAGTTTTTCTTGCCAAATTTTGGCTTGTGCTGAGTAAAATGACAACTTTATGATAACTGCCAAAATTTTAAGTTTTTCTTGTGAAATTGTGACCTTTTTTTTATAAAATTGCCAACATTTTAAAGTTTTCTTATAAAATTTTGACTTTTGTTGAGTAAAATTATAACTCTTCAAAAAATTGCTAAAATGTTAAGCTTTTCTAATACAATTGCAAATGTTATTGAGTAAAATTCCAATATTTATCATAATATTGCACAAATGTTCAGTTTTTCTTGTGAAATTTTGACTTGTGCTAAGTAAAATGACAACTTTTATGATAACACTGCCAAAATTTTAAGTTTTTCTTGTGAAATTGTGACATTTTTCCTGTGAAATTCCAACTCATTTTTCATAACAAGATTGTTTTTATATTGGCACAGTATGTGTATATTATTAATGTTGTAAACACAAGTCTTTATATATCTAAAAAAAAGTGGTCTTAAGGAGGTAGGCATTATTCGGAGGTCTCGAGAATGCAACAAATACAAGAGTGTGTGTGTGTGTGTGTGTGTGTGTGTGTGTGTGTGTGTGTGTGTGTGTGTGTGTGTGTGTGTGTGTGTGTGTGTGTTCTTGTATTCCTACCCTTCTTGAGACATCAACAAGGACAAATTCCGTCTATATGAGGACCGGTGAACGAGTTAGGACATAAATCATGGTTCCAATACAGAAAAAAACATTGTATCTAATAGAGAATGTCCCAATTGCACCCCTGGTGGTGAAATCTATCAAAATTAGGGTGGTCCCAAAAAGGAGGGATTTTCAAATTGCCTGTGTGTCGGTTTTAAAAGTGCTCCCCCTCTGGTCAACATATGAAATAACAAGTGTGTGTAAGAAATTTAAGAGCACACACTTTGACCAAAATGTATTAAAAAAGATATACGTATATTACTGTATATAGTGACATACTGTAATAACTTGAAGTAAATAATTAAGATTAAAAAACAATTACCAATAAAAAAATGTAACTAAAAGCAGTCTTTTTTTCTCACAATGTGTCGACTTTCTCTTAGAAAATTGGGAACCATTTCTCACATTCTTTCTGTTTCTTTAATATTGCAGTATTTTCTCTCATGTAAAAAATTGTAACTTTTTTTATGTAAAATTATTACTTTTTAACGGAAAATGATAACATTTGTGATATACAATTCTGACTTGTATCACAATATTTGCCAATGTTTTTGTTGTTCTTGTGACAATTTTTGAGTAAAATTTTGACTTTTTTCATCATTTTGCCAAATAAAATTCCCGAACATTATTATAATATTGCCAACATTTTTAAGTTTTCTTATAAAATTGTGACTTTTGTCGAGTAAAATTACGGCCCTTTTCATAAAATTGCCCAAAAATGTTACAAAAGTAAAATTCCAACTTTTAACATAATATTGCACACATGTTCAGTTTTTCTTGTCAAATTTTGACTTGTGCTGAGTAAAATGCTGACTTTTTTTTATAATACTGCCCAAAGTTTTTCCTGTGAAATTTTGACCTTTTTCTTGTGAAATTCCAACTAATTTTTCACAAGATTTTTTCATATTTGTATCGTATGTATATATTATTAATTTGGAAATACAACTATTTTTAAATCTTAAAAAGCTGGTCCTGAAGAGGTATGCATTATTCGGAGGTCTCAAGAAGGTAACAAATACGTGTGTGTGTGTGTGTGTGTGTGCGTGTGTGTGTGTACGCTAATTGACCTTGCAGGGGGTGCCATTGATTGCCTCATCTTCACTGATAGATTACAGGGCTGTTAATGTGGTGGCAAAATGGCAGAGTGGTGGGGCACAGCTGTTGTTTCACGCGTGCATGTACACACAAGTAAACAAACACACACACGGCAACCAAATTGTATTATTATACTTCTTTAGACACAACGAAGCGCACACGACTGTGGAACGTGATCCGGAGCTGCAGTTTTGTCACAAACACTGTCAGTAAAGCAAACAAAGTATCTTAGTAGAACCAATGATAGTCAATAATGTGTCTGCAGCAAATGTGTCATTTTTCAATGAAATACATTTAAAAAAAGAAACCATTGAAGTGGTACGAAAGTTTTCGGTTCGACGCTGTTCCAGAAGGTCCACTGAAAACTGAATGAAACGCTACCAGCAATATACCTATAAGAGATGATGTAAAACCGTTCTAGATGTACAAAGAAAATGGGATGTCAAAGTCAATGCTTTAACTCATTCAATTAATAATTGTGTGAAAGCTCCAAAACATTCAGGTATATGTTTTTTCTTCTTCTTCTTCTCCAGATTTTGGCACCTTCCACAATCCGCATTTTTCACCCAATTCAAACCGTTTCTCCTTGAAACTGTTCAGACCATTCGGTAATTGTGGGCTTTAGTTTGACAAGTTCCAAAATTTCCCAGATTTCCCAGAATTCCAGGTTTTCCCGGGCATTTTTCCCATTCAAAGTGAATAGGCCACTTTTAAAACTTTCACCATTTTTACATGTTTCAAACAATTCAAACCATTCCCACCTTCAACACATTCCACCAATTTGGAAATTCAAACTACCATTTTTCCAAGTAAAAAATAAATAAATTGACAAGTTCCCAGATTTCCCAGATTTCCAGGTTTTCCCGGACATTTTTCCCATTCACAATAAAATGGCCACTTTTAAAACTTTAACCATTTCTACATGTTTAAAACAATTCAAACCATTCCCAACTTCAAAAAATTCCACCGATTGGGAAATTCCAACGACCATTTTTCTAAGTAAAAAACAAAAATGTCAGGATTTTCCAGAATTCCTGGTTTTCCCTTTTTTTCTGGCGACGACTCCTCCCACATTTTTCACCCCATTTAAACTGTTCCACTGTCAAACCATTTGTCTCATTCAGGACAAAAAAAAGTTGTTTAAAGACCTAGAACAATTCCCGATTTTCCCGAAATTCCAGGAATTTCTCAATTTAAAAACTGCTACAAACTCAGCATTTCTTGACCGATTTAAACAATTCCAACCCCAACCAATTCAGCTCGTTTAGATCATTCATGATCCCAATCATTTTCCAAAAAAAAAACGCTTTTCCCAAAATTCCCATATTTACAGTAAGTTCCCACTGTAATGAATGGGACATTTTTCCAAGTTGCATAATTCCCACATTTTTCAACCTATTCAAACCAATCCAACATCAACACATTCCACTCATCCTGCACATTCAAACTAACAGTTTCCCAAGTTCCAAACCAAATTCCTGTTTTCCTGGAAATTCAAACTCTCCAACATTCCCACCATTCCAACATTCAAACCATTTCCGCGTTAAAACGCTTTCAACATTCAAACCATTTCTACATTCATCCTACATTTCATTATTATTTCAGTTCAGCGTCAGCTCTTCAACATTCAAATTATTTTTATATTCATACAAATTATGTCAGCATTTCACTTCAACTTCAGCATTGGGGCATTCACATGCTATTCCTTCAGGAATTTCCTTTTCTACTTAATAAGTAATTTATTACGTTTAATCAAAATGCACAATTGTTTATAATCTGATTTAAATTGATTGAGTGATTGTATGACAGCACAACAATAATATGTTTTAATCAGATTAACCGAACTTCGGCATTTTGATTATTGCAATTGATTGAAGTGAATTTTTTAAATTTGAATCGAAGTAAAGAGTTAACTTTAAAATCCCTTATATACATATATATATATATATATATATATATATATATATATATATATATATATATATATATATGTATGTATATGTGTATGTATGTGTATGTATATATATATGTATATATATATATATGTATAAATATGTATGTATATATATATGTATGTAAATATATATATATATATATATTTATATATATATATATATATATGTATGTATGTATGTGTGTGTATATATATGTATGTATGTATGTATGTGTGTGTATATGTATGTGTGTACATATATATATGTATGTATGTATGTGTGTGTATATGTATGTGTATATATATATATATATATATATATATATATGTGTGTGTATGTATGTTTGTATGTATGTATGTATGTGTATATATATATATTTGTATGTGTATATATATATATATGGTAACACTTTAGTATGGGGAGTATATTCACCATTAATTAGTTACTTATTAACATAGGGTTAGGTCTAAGTTTAGGGTTAGGGAAGACTTAGTTAATTGCTTACTGCTTGTATAATAAGGCCACGCCTTATAATATATTATATTTTTTTTAAATCAGATTAATCACATTTTGGAATTTGAATTAATCGGGTTTAATCACACGTGATTACTCGCTTGCATAAAATTTGCTCAAGAAAAGACCACAATATTTGTACACAAATGCAATGTTATTGTCACAATGTCATCCAGGAATTTACAATTTTTTGTACATGAATTCATGCCATTTCTTTGCACATGACTTGGTATTAGTTTTATCTAAAGTTCTTTCAGGCTTTTATTTTGTATTAATCTGATCACTCACTGTGTAGCAGTTAATGGTAAAATAACATTTACGGACAAACGGTCTGTTTCACGATGAATGGGACGTATTTTTATGATTAATCATCTGTTATATATATTAAACGAGACCGTACACAAAAACCGTCAAACATTTTTGTCGAGAACTGCAACATACAAAACCGAATCCTATGAAATCTGAGGTATAGCACTTTTACTATTGTCTCTTTTAATTACCTGCACTAAATAAGTATAAGTAGAAATAAGTATACTGTAATAATGAGTGTGATAATGATTCTAGCTATGTTGGCCGTGGCCCAATGAACCCTGTGGTTATGTCGTTGTTGTTTATGTTGGTGCCTTAACCGTCTCTCTCCAGATCCAAGAAGGTCTGTCACCCAACCACCTGAAGAAGGCCAAGCTCATGTTCTTCTACACTCGCTATCCCTCCTCCAACATGCTCAAAATGTTCTTCTCCGACGTCAAGGTGAGGTCTTGTGCCTTTCTTGTTTTTTTCCATGTACCCAAACAAAAACCCATAAAAATAGGCTTCTGTGAGGTTTGTGGGAACAAGACGCTGAATTACAAACCCCGTTTCCATATGAGTTGGGAAATTGTGTTTGATGTAAATAAACTTAATACAATGATTTGCAAATCATTTTCAACCCATATTCAATTGAATGCGCTACAAAGACAACAAATTTGATGTTCAAACTCATAAACTTTATTTTTTCTTTTTCAAATAATAATTCACTTATAATTTCATGGCTGCAACACGTGCCAAAGTAGTTGGGAAAGGGCATGTTCACCACTGTGTTACACCAACTTTTCTTTTAACAACACTCAATAAACGTTTGGGAACTGAGGAAACTAATTGTTGAAGCTTTGAAAGTGGAATTATTTCCCATTCTTGTTTTATGTAGAGCTTCAGTCGTTCAACAGTCGCTTCATAATGCGCCACACATTTTAAATGGGAGGCAGGTCTGGACTGCAGGCGGGCCAGGATAGTACCCACACTCTTTTTTTTTTTTTTTTTTACAAAGCCACGCTGTTGTAACACGTGCTGAATGTGGCTCGCCATTGTTTTAATGAAATAAGCAGGGGCGTCCATAAAAATGACGGCGCTTAGATGGCTGCATATGTTGTTCCAAACCTGTATGTGCCTTTCAGCATTAATGGTGCCTTCACAGATGTGTAAGTTACCCATGCCTTGGGCACTAATGCACCCCCATACCATCACAGATGCTGGCTTTTGAACTTTGCGTCAATAACAGTCTGGTTGGTTCACTTCCCCTTTGGTCCGGATGGCACAATGTCGAATATTTCCAAAAACAATTTTAAATGTGGACTCGTCAGACCACAGGACACTTTACCACTTAGCATCAGTCCATCTTAGATGATCTCGGGCCCAGAAAAGCCGGTGGCGTTTCTGGATGTTGTTGACGAATTGGCTTTCGCTTTGCATACTAAAGCTTTAACTTGCACTTACAGATGTAGCGATGAACTGTATTTAGTGAGAGTGGTTTTCTGAAGTGTTCCTGAGCCCATGTGGTGATATCCTTTAGAGATTGATGTCTGTTTTTGAGGGAGCGAAGGTCACGGTCATTCAATGTTAGTTTCCAGCCATGCGTGGAATGATTTTTCCAGATTCTCTGAACCTTTTGAAGATATTATAGACCGTAGATGTTGAAATCCCTAAATTTCTTGCTATTACACTTTGAGAAACGTTGTTCTTAAACTGTTTGACTATTTGCTCACGCAGTTGTGGACAAAGGGGTGTACCTCGCCCCATCCTTTCTTGTGAAAGACTGAGCATTCTTTGGGAAGCTGTTTTTATACCCAATCTACGGTTCCCAATTAGCCTGCACACCCGTTGGATGTTCCAGATAAGTGTTTGATGAGAATTCCTCAACTTTATCAGTATTCATTGCCACCTTTGCCAACTTCTTTGTCACGTGTTGCTGGCATCAAATTCTAAAGTTAATGATTATTTGCACACAAAAAAGTAAATGTTTTTCTCAGTTTGAACATCAAATATGTTGTCTTTGTAGCATATTCAACCGAATATGGGTTGAAAATGATTTTCCACACTTTTGTTTGTTGTTTATATTCACATCTCACACAATTTCCCAACTCATATGGAAACGGGGTTTGTGTTCCGTCATGCGTTGTGTTGCCCGTGTGTGTTTACCGTGCGTGCATGTGCGTGAACGGATGTGTGTCGCAGATGGGTGCTCCAGTCTGTCACATCTTTGGAGCGTAATTAGAATTTCTGGCCTTAATCAGCCTGCAGTGGGCAGTTGTGGGTGCATGATGGTATGGGGGTGCGGGCGGGGTGTGGGGGGTGTAGTAGCATTATAATATTTCATTCCCTCCCTTCCATTGTGATCTCATGCTACTCAAAACACACACACACAACACTTTCACTTTTGCAGCTTGAAAATTAGAATCCGAAAGTTTACAAAAGAAACAATTTGTCTTTTATTCGTGGGCCAGGGCTCGCTGGGAAAGTGACAGGGAGTGTCGTGGGTAGTGGGTAGTGAGTAGTGGGTAGTGAGTAGTGGGAGGGCCGGGGGTCGGCAGGGGATGTGGAGAGGGGGGCGCATGACAACAAATGACAACAACACAACGGCAGCTTTAAAACAAAGGTGCTGATTGTTTTGGTTTTACAGGCTGCGATGTGATTTGTTGCAATGGAGCATACGGCTGGATCCGGGACGCCGCATTCAAATGACACACACACACACACACACATGAACACACACGCACACACACACACACCAGCTGCCCCGTGGCTCATATCTGCCGTGACCACTTCCTCGAGGCAGTGCCACATCCTCCACGGCTGCCATAGCAACAAGGGTCGCCAGGACATGGGGTTGCTAGGCAAACACAAGGTTGCTAAGCTCACCTGCTGCTCGTGTGTGTGTGTGCCACCGAGACCGATAGACCATTAACTATAAACACACACACACACACACACACACATACGCACACAAGGGATACAAGCACACACAATATGTTTAAAACAACCTCGATAATACACACACTGTTCCATCCTGTACTATATGGGCCCATTTCAGGACTAAAGGTAACAAGAGTGGGTTTTTAGGCATATATTAGGTAAATATATTTAGGTAGCGAGACTGTGCGGATATTTTAGTTGTAATATCATGGAATAGAGAGAAAAAACAATATATGAGTGGATTTACTTTTGGCCTTCACATGGCTGATTGATGCAATTCACCGTAGAGCATGTGATTTGTCGTATATTTTTGACATTTTGAGGGGGTTAATGGGTTTTGACACAAACTCAAGCCCCCCATATTTATTTATGATTTATTTTTATTAATTAATTAATGTATTTATTTTCCCCTCCCAGAATAGGTAGTGCTGCAAGGGATTTCGTTCTCGTTTGGTGTGGGTTCACAGTGCGGCGCATATTTATCGATCTGGCCTGCCAAATGATTTTATGCGGTCTGTCCTGTCATCTTTCACACCGTTTTAAACGTCCATTTTTTATTTATTTTTTTGTCCTGTCCAGCTTCTCAGGCAAATCATATAGTTGATGTAGACGCCCATATCGGCTGTTCCGATTTACTTTACAAAAGAGAAGTGTAGGATACTTCTCTTGTCGCCTTATTTGAATTTGACTTTATTAAATGTATTTATATTATCATTTGGTGCAGCCGGGCCGGAGCAGGAGGGGAAAGAAAGGGGGAAATAAAGGAGGACAAAGGGGGAAATTGTGGGGATAAGAGGGGGATTGGACAGAGAGACAAAAACAACAACAGCAAATACAACAATAACAACAACAATAGAACAACACCAGGACATACAATATGTACAAATATGATCGTAAAAGTGATAGCAAATAAGCAGTTAGCGAAATAAATAATAATATAGTAATGACAATGAGCATTTTTACTCTAAAACTGGAGCAATACAAATACCAATAGAAAAAGCGCTATTGATCACGAACAAAACCAATAGTTTACCTTTATTATCAACAATACAGTTGTTCAAATGCAATAGTGATAGCTAGAAAGATAATAAAAAATAATAGTAATAAATGAAATAAAAATAATAAAAGGAATACCGGAAGATGAAAGGGAAGAGAGAGGGGCAACCTATATTAATCTTGTAGATTGTTATAGTAACAATCTACAATCGAAACCTCCATTTAACATGACCTTTCATGTGGTGGGCCACTTCATTTTACGTGGTCCACCCTTTTATTTGAAATGGTCTGCCACATCATTTTATACTATATGAGCAGGATTCATGTGGGCCCCATCCGTCGCGGATAACCTGACACATGAAACGTGACAAATTGAGGGGTGTGCAGTGTGCGCTATCCACTTTAGCCGAGTGTTGAGTATCTTGACATGTGTTTTGTGTCAATTCCAACTTTGACCACAGTGTCAGTCGCTTCGCAGAGTATATTCAGCTTCACAAAACAATAATACATCCCCATCTTCCTCTTACACGAGATCCACCATGTGGAATCCCTTCCATACCGTATGTGGTCTGACACATTGTTTAGAGTGGTCTGTCACAGGTCTTTTTGCAGTCCGCCACATCATTTATTGTGGCCCATTGTGACATTACCTACCACATCATTTTGTGTGGTCGGCCACATAAAATGATGACAAAATAATGGGGGGAGTTATTATCTATTTTTATTCCGTCAGATGACAGTAGAGGGTTGAATATCTTCAAATGTAATTTGTGGCAATTTCAACTTCGACTACAGCGTTAGTTGCTATGGAGAGTGGCGCTTTCCATCATTTTCAGCCGACTGCATTAACATCTCCCCGTCCACCTTTCCTCTCACACGAGATCCACCCCTAGAATGTGGCCAAATGAACCCCTTCTCAACTGTATGTGGTCTACTACATATTTTTACGTGGTCTGCCACCACATTTTATGTGGTCTACTACATCATTTTATGTGGTCTACCACGTTTTTTTACGTGGTCTGCCACAAAATTTTTTGTGGTCCGCCATAACATTTCATATGGTCTGCCACAAAATTTTACGAGGTCTACCAGGTTATTTTATGTGGTCCGCCACAACATTTAACATGGTCTGCCACGACATTTTACGAGGTCTACCATGTTATTTTATGTGGTATTTCAATTAACTGGAATCCAGTGTGGTGTGGGGACTCTATTGTTGTGAATCACACCTGAGCCATCATAAATTAATAAAATCTTTAATGGACATGTGAAAGTAAACAATGTGATAAAGTAAAATGTTACATTTTGCCTTCACCTTCATTGCTCATTCCTTTCTGGTGACTTTATATACTCTGGACCTAGACGTTGAGTCCGCGACATACATGGCGGGCAAAACCTGATACAGTCTGCTTTGCCGTAGTCTTCCCTTGACGGCCAGGTAAAACAAAGCACTCGCTACCTTTTTTTTTTATCACATCCCTGGGAGCCTGCATTCTCGTTGTCTCTCCTTTAACAAATTAACAACGCTTTTTGGTAAGTAGATTCACAGCTGACCCGGACATTGGAAAGTTCTCTTGCCGTCTGAGAAGTGCTGTATCCTAAATAGATGCAATCGCTTTCTCTTAAAGGGGAACATTATCACCAAACCTATGCAAGCGTCAATATATACCTTGATGGTGCAGAAAAAAGACCATGTATTTTTTTAACCGATTTCCGAACTCTAAATGGGTGAATTTTGGCAAATTAAACGCCTTTCTGTTTATCGGTCTTTTAGCGATGACGTCAGAACGTGACATCACCGAGGTAACACACCCGCCATTTCCATTTTCACATTACAAACACCGGGTCTCAGCTCTGTTATTTTCCGTTTTTTTGACTATTTTTTGGAACCTTGAAGACATCATGCCTGTCGGTGTGTTGTCGGAGGGTGTAACAACACTAACAGGGAGGGATTCAAGTTGCACCACTGGCAAGAAATCTGCCGCCAGACCCCCATTGAATTTGCCAGAGTGTCTGCACATTTTACTGGCGATGCTAAGACAGACATGGCACAGAGATGTATGGATAACCTGCAGATGCATTTGCAACGATTAAGTCAACTAAATCACAAAGGTGAGTTTTGTTGATGTTGTTGACTTATGTGCTAATCAGACATATTTTGTCGCAGAATGACTGCCAGCTAATCGATGCTAACATGCTACGCTATTCGATGCTAAGATGCTATTTACGCTAGCTGTATGTACATTTGAAACTAGATACCCACATTTAATGCGAAACAAACACTTACCAATCGACGGATTTAAGTTGCTCCAGTGTCACAAAATGCGAAAATCCTGATCGTTTGGTCCGCACATTTTACCGGCGATGCTAATAAGGCAGCCATGCTATGGGCCACTTCATTAGGTACACCCATGCTATGGCCGAATAGCGTCAACACTATTCGCTCAATAGCTTCAATTTCTTCTTCAATTTCGTTTTCGCTATCTGCCTCCATTTGTTTCAATACATGCGTAATCTGTTGAATCGCTTAAACCGCTGAAATCCGAGTCTGAATCTGAGCTAATGTCGCTATATCTTGCTGTGGTAACCGCCATGTTGTTTGTATTGGCAGCACTGTATGACGTCACAGGGAAATGGACAGTCGCATCGCAAATAGGGAAAATCAAGAACTTTAAAGGTTTTTCTAGGGATATTCCGGGAGGTGTAAAATTTTGAAAAAAACTTCGAAAAATAAAACAAGCCACTGGGAACTGATTTTTATTGTTTTTAACCCTTTTGAAATTGTGATAATGTTCCCCTTTATGGTATTCATTTATCATGTACAGACGGAAGGAGAAACACGGGCAGGTCTGGATGACTCGCCTCCATATTTCTAGTGGTTAGCTCCGAGTTACGAAAGCGCTTAATTACGAAGCTGGCTGTGGCGCGTTCTTTCTGACATCACTTCCTCTCCGAACTCACTTTGTAAACGATCAATGAGTCCATACAAAGCTAAAAGCTGGAGATTCATGAAACAAACGTCACAATTACCCGTGTAAAAAAATAATCCAATGAGAGGAACCTTAAACGATGACTTAGTGTGGCCGAAACAGGGCTTAGGCTAAATACTTATTCGTTAAAGGAGTTATCCGGCTTAGTGTAGACATGACCTTAACTTATTTTAATTATTCTTTTTAGAAAACTAACCTAAAGTACAGTCGGGATAAGGAGTAACACAAATAGGTTCTGACTTACTGTATACTACAAGGTTTTGCAGATATATAGGAGGACTTCAACAGGCTATCACCATGTTTCGTGCTGACAGGGGATCATTTCCCCTAATCAGCTTACTTTCACTCATCTCTCATTATATTATTTATGTTCATACGGACTTAGGTTTTCGTTTAAAAAAAATTGCACACATTCCCGCTAATGACCTAACACGCAGGCCCGTTTAGCTTCTGGAGACTAATAATGTATATATATATATAAATATATATGTGGATATGAGTGTAAATGTTGTCAGTCTATCTGTGTTGGCCCTGTGATTAGATGGCGACTTGTCCAGGGTGTACGCTGCCTTCCGCCATAATGCAGCTGAGATAGGTTCCAGCTACCCCAAAAGGGACAAGCAGTAGAAAATGGATGTATATGTGTTTGTGTATATATATATATATATATATATATATATATATATATATATATATATATATATATATATATATATATATATATATATGTATATGTATATGTATATGTATATATATATATATATATATATATATATATATATATATGTATATATATATATATATATATATATATATATATATATGTGTGTGTGTGTGTGTGTGTGTGTGTGTGTGTAATAATCACAAGATTATTTCATCTCTGCAGAACTGTTTCATGAGGGGTTCCCTCAATCACCAGGAGATTTTAATGTAAGCATTCACATACCATGGTTTATATAGGGCACATAATGGGTAGGTACAGGAAGGCGTAGGGGTGTGGTGATTGGCTCATGTGTTACCTAGGAGGTGTCTCCGTCGGTGACGGCATGCTGATACAATTTCACTGCGCTTGTTGAGGGATGACAGGTCTGGGTGGTATATAATAAACATTTTCTGTTTATTATATATACATACAGTACATACGTACATGCATATAAAAAATGGGTTGTTTTCAAAATAATTTATTAGGTTTTTGTTTCAAAAATTTCCCACATTCCCACTAATGCGTTCACACGCAGGCCCGTTAAGCTTCCGGATACTGATATCGTGACGCAATCTCTCCACGTCGGCTAATGTGGGTTGAGAAAAGAGTCGCTTGACAGATGGACGTAGTCGCCGCTCGTCTTTGTGTACGTGTAAAAACACACACTTGGCCTCGTCTTGGAGAAAAGTGTCTCCTCTTACATTGTATGTAAATGATGATGTACTGTCAAATTTGTATTTAATTGACAGTTAATCCACGTTAAGCTGTCATATTTATCCACCCTGGATATTATTCGGCGTAATATAAAAACCAAGCACGGCTAATCCTATTTGTGACGAGCCAGGCTGTCCTTTTCCTTGCAAGTGTGTGTGTGTGTGTGTGTGTGTGTGGGCGTGTCGCTCCGTTGTCCCGTCGCATTCATTGCCCCCATTATTATCATATTTTCAAAATCCGGGTCACTGTCTCGCTCTCTCTTTCATTCTCCGCGTGAGCCCTCTCCCCACCTCCGCCGCCGTCCCCTCCCGCCGAACAATACGCGGCATGTGTGCGCGGAGGATCAGGGCGACTGTAAGGGAATTAGGGCCCTGAATGGCGGCCGCTAATTGGACTTGAATGGACTCATCTCTGGGAAAGCAGTTCTTAAAGATGAGCCTCTCGTGTGGAATGGCGGCTGAGCTTGTTGTGGGAAGTGGGTTGGAGCTGATGACTGCTTAAGTAACACACACACACACACACACACACACACCGGATGTTAATAGCCCTCGTCCTCTGACCAGACACTCACATGTGAGCGTGACGACTGCAAGGTAATCGCCGTCACGTCTTGAGAGAGTCAGTGAGAGCAATTAAGGCCTCGTTAAGACCAGTGGGGGTGTGGATTAATTTGACACTCACTCCTTCCTCTCTCTTCTCTTCCTGCCAAAGGAGTTTTTTTTTTTACTACAGACAAGCTTGCATGCTCGCTGTAACTCCGGACTTCTTTCTTTGAGTGCTTGCCTGACATCGCCTCGTTGGGAATCAATTAGCGGCCCCGCCTGCCTCTTAGCCAGATAAACGGAGTTACGCGGCCAATTTGGAGGAAGCCGGGATGTGAACCCGTCGCAGCTTCAGCACCACGGCACACAAGTCATTATCTAACCATACTTGCCAACCTTTGAGACCTGCGAATACGGGAGATTGTCGGGGGTTGAGGTGGGCGGGGCTTAGTGGGAGGAGTATACGTATTGCTACAATTCACTGAAATTCATCCATCCCATCCATCCATTTTCTTCCGCTTAAAGAAAAAAAAAAGAGTATTTGTCCAAAAAAAAAACCTGGCCTTCTAATGTGGGAATTGTGTAAGATGAGGGTAATTTTTATCGTGAAATGTTGTATTTTTCAATGGGTTTGTTGACTGCACAGATATTTTTGACGGACCGATTCCAGAATTTGTATCGTCAATGTGGCAACTGTGCCTTTTTTTAATAAACTAATTAAATAACTCACAAATATAATTACCGCAGTTTTCGGAGTATAAGTCGCACCTGCCGAAAATGCATAACAAAGAAAAAAAAAACACATATAAGTCGCATTTTTGGGGGGAAATTTATTAGATAAAACCCAACACTAAGAATAGACATCTGAAAGGCAATTTAAAATAAATAAAGAATAATGAACAGCGTTATGGGGCGGCATAGCTCGGTTGGTAGAGCGGCCGTGCCAGCAACTTGAGGGTTGCAGGTTCGATTCCCGCTTGTGCCATCCTAGTCACTGCTGTTGTGTCCTTGGGCAAGACGCTTTACCCACCTGCTCCCAGTGCCACCCACACTGGTATAAATGTAACTTAGATATTGGCTGTCACTATGTAAAGCGCTTTGAGTCACTTGAGAAAAGCGCTATATAAATATAAATCACTTCACTATCCGGAAGGTCGGGTCGCGGGGGCAGCAGCCTAAGCAGGGAAACCCAGACTTCCCTCTCCCCAGCCACTTCGTCAAGCTCTTCCCGGGGGATCCCGAGGCGTTCCTAGGCCAGCCGGGAGACATAGTCTTCCCAACGTGTCCTGGGTCTTCCCCGTGGCCTCCTACCGGTTGGACGTGCCCTAAACACCTCCCTAGGGAGGTGTTCGGGTGGCATCCTGACCAGATGCCCGAACCACCTCATCTGGCTCCTCTCGATGTGGAGGAGCAGCGGCTTTACTTTGAGTCCCTCCCGGATGGCAGAGCTTCTCACCCTATCTCTAAGGGAGAGCCCCGCCACACGGCGGAGGAAACTCATTTCGGCCGCTTGTACCCGTGATCTTATCCTTTCGGTCATGACCCAAAGCTCATGACCATAGGTGAGGATGGGAACGTAGATCGACCGGTAAATTGAGAGCTTTGCCTTCCGGCTCAGCTCCTTCTTCACCACAACGGATCGGTACAACGTCCGCATTACTGAAGACGCCGCACCGATCCGCCTGTCGATCTCACGATCCACTCTTCCCCCACTCGTGAACAAGACTCCTAGGTACTTGAACTCCTCCACTTGGGGCAGGGTCTCCTCCCCAACCCGGAGATGGCACTCCACCCTTTTCCGGGCGAGAACCATGGACTCGGACTTGGAGGTGCTGATTCTCATTCCGGTCGCTTCACACCCGGCTGCGAACCGATCCAGCGAGAGCTGAAGATCCCGGTCAGATGAAGCCATCAGGACTACATCATCTGCAAAAAGCAGAGACCTAATCCTGCGGTTACCAAACCGGAACCCCTCAACGCCTTGACTGCGCCTAGAAATTCTGTCCATAAAAGTTATGAACAGAATCGGTGACAAAGGACAGCCTTGGCGGAGTCCAACCCTCACTGGAAATGTGTTCGACTTACTGCCGGCAATGCGAACCAAGCTCTGGCACTGATCGTACAGGGAACGGACCGCCACAATAAGACAGTCCGATACCCCATACTCTCTGAGCACTCCCCACAGGACTTCCCGAGGGACACGGTCGAATGCCTTCTCCAAGTCCACAAAGCACATGTAGACTGGTTGGGTAAACTCCCATGCACCCTCAAGAACCCTGCCGAGAGTATAGAGCTGGTCCACAGTTCCACGACCAGGACGAAAACCACACTGTTCCTCCTGAATCC
>NC_084637.1:8189153-8241653 GCF_033978795.1 Nerophis ophidion
TCATTTTCAACCCATATTCAGTTGAATATGCTACAAAGACAACATATTTGATGTTCAAACTGATGAAAAAAAATGTTTTTGCAAATAATCATTAACTTTAGAATTTGATGGCAGCAACACGTGACCAAGAAGTTGGGAAAGGTGGCAAAAAATACTCATCAAACACTTGTGTGCAGGCTAAATGGGAACAGGTGGGTGCCATGATTGGGTATAAAAACAGCTTCCCAAAAAATGCTCAGTCTTTCACAGGAAAAGATTGGGCGAGGTACACCCCTTTGTCCACAACTGCGTGAGCAAATAGTCAAACAGCTTAAGAACAATGTTTCTCAAAGTGAAATTGCAAGACATTTTGAGATTTCAACATCTACGCTCCATAATATCATCAAAAGGTTCAGAGAATCTGGAGAAATCACTCCA
This sequence comes from Nerophis ophidion, assembly GCF_033978795.1. Classification (NCBI taxonomy): domain Eukaryota; kingdom Metazoa; phylum Chordata; class Actinopteri; order Syngnathiformes; family Syngnathidae; genus Nerophis; species Nerophis ophidion. The sequence goes on from NC_084637.1 coordinate 8,189,571, forward strand.
ACTAAGCGTGACCTTCGATCCCTCAGACGGCACTGTATCAAAAACAAACATCAATCTCTGAAGGATATCACCACATGGGCTCAGGAACACTTCAGAAAACCACTGTCACTGAATACAGTTTGTCGCTACATCTGTAAGTGCAAGTTAAAACTCTACTATGCAAAGCGAAAGCCATTTATCAACATCCAGAAACACCACACATATCTTGTCTTTGTAGTGCATTCAGTTGCACTATTATTGTTTTGCATCCCCTGTCAACAAAAAAGCACAGTGAATGCGTGTTTGTTTTGGCCAGGCATCATATCTTTTTAAAAACACATGCAAATGTTGATATAAACATGCCATAAAACCATGGACAGTTCCGGTTTTGATAATGAGATAAACTTACATAATCAACAATTGATTATATTATTAATTGCACCCGGCTGTATTCATTTAACTTCCGCCCCAAAACCTCCTGGGACAAATATTTTCCCGAAAATCTCCCGGTTTTCAGCCGGAGCTGGAGACCACGCCCCCTCCAGCTTCATGCGGACGTGAGTGAGGACAGCCTTTTTTCAAGTTTGCTTTCCCACTATATAAACAGCGTGCCCGCCCAATCTCGTATTATTATGTTAATCTTACCTAAAAATAAATATTTATTAATTAAAAAAAATATATACATACATGTTTTTACTATATTTTGCTAAAAACATCAAAATTAATTTTATTTTTATTTGTATTTTTTCTGACTCCTTATTACATCCAGCCATAGAATTATGCATTAAAATAAACATATTTGAAGTAATTCATTTTAAATGATCATAATAATTAATTTAAAAAAAACATATTTAATTATTAAAATAATTGCTTATTTATCAACAGCTTTAGCATTTTATTCATTACATTTTGAAGCTCTCAGAAGCTAAGTGATGTTATATTCCTTAAGATTTATTTATGCAAGTTTGAAGTACCAATTATCTAAACACAGTTTTGTTTGCATATTTTCAGGATATATATATATATATATATATACATATATATATGTGTATATATGTATATATATGTATATATATATATGGATGGATGTATATATATATATATATATATATATATATATGTATGTATGTATGTATGTATGTATGTATGTATGTGTGTATATATGTATATATATATATATGTGTGTATATATGTGTATATATGTATATATATGTATGTATATATATGGATGGATGGATGTATATATATATATATATTTATATATATATATATATATATATATATATATATATATATATATATTATATATATATATATATATATATATATTATATATGTATGTATGAAATACTGGACTTGGTGAATTCTAGCTGTAAATATACTCCTCCCCTCTTAATCACGCCCCGCCACCCCCCCACCCCCAACCACACCCCCCACCTCCCGAAATCGGAGGTCTCAAGGTTGGCAAGTACGCCTCCTGACCATTCCCCGGACCCCCACCCCCTTCGAAACCCCCCTAATCCCGAACAGGCCGGGCCCCGCGCGACGATTTCTCCTAACAATACCGAGATAATCTCCGCGTCGAAGCTGTTTTTCTGCCTCACCGCACACACACAAACACACACTTTCACTGGGCCAGCCGCGTGGTTTCTCTGCGATACAAACACACAAACAAATAGTTTATTTTCCACACGATAACGCCACCATTACTCTCTCAATCTGCTCCGTCCTCTCCCACCCGAGTGACCCGCGCTGACCTTTTTCTACCTCTTGTCCCCGCTCTTGCAGTTCAACCGCTGCATCACCTCCCAGCTGATCAAGTGGTTCAGCAACTTCCGGGAGTTTTACTACATCCAGATGGAGAAGTTTGCCCGGCAGTCCATCAACGAGGGCGTGACGGCCGTGGAGGAGCTGACGGTGGGCCGCGACGCCGAGCTTTTCCGCGCGCTCAACATGCACTACAACAAAGCCAACGACTTTGAGGTAGGACAAAGTCCGCTCTTTCATGGAATTGTACAAAAAAAATACATTTTAGTTTTGGCTTTAATTTTCATCTCCATGTGATGCTATTAGCTTTCATTGTGTGAAGTTAGACCCCCGCCCACCTTGCTGCAAAATTTTCTTTTGTGCTTTTATGGTTTTTACGTGATTCTACAATACATTTTCTGACTGGTGATGTCGTCCACCCACACCCACCACCTTATGAACATCTCCTTAAACCAGTAGCAATCGCGTTTGTTTGTGCTGCAATCAATCAAGCTTTATTGCAGACTCCAACGTCCAAGTAAACACGCAATCACATACAATACATAAAACAAACAAAACACAGTATAAAAGGCATTATCACTTACTAATAAAACAGTGCTTGTGCTTATTCAGTAGAGAAGCAGCCATAAAAAAAAATAAAAGAAATAAAAATATCTATATATATGTATATATATATATATATTGTGGAGTTTGGAGCGGGCCCCTTCCTCTTCCAACATGACTGCGCACCAGTGCACAAAGCAAGGTCCATAAAGACATGGATGACAGAGTCCGGTGTAGACGAACTTGACTGGCCTGCACAGAGTCCTGACCTGAGCCCGATAGACCACCTTTGAGATGAATTAGAACACAGACTGAGAGCCAAGCCTTCTCGACCAACATCGGTGTGTGACCTCACCAATGCGCTTTTGGAAGAATGGTGGGAAAATTCCTATAAAATCACTCCGCAACCTTGTGGACAGCCTTTCCAGAGGAGTTGACGCTGTCATAGCTGCAAAAGGTGAGCCGACATCATGTTGAACACTATGGGTTAGGAATGGGATGGCACTAAAAGTTCATATGTGAGTCAAGGCAAGTGGCCAAATACTTTTAGCAATTTTAGTATATATATTTTTTTTACCATGAATTGATTAACGTGGACCCCAACTTAAAAAAGTTGAAAAACTTATTTGGGTGTTACCATTTAGTGGTCAATTGTACGGAATATGTACTGTACTGTGCAATCTAGTAATAAAAGTCTCAATCAATCAATTTAAAATAAAAAAAAAAGACTTAACCGAAAATACATTTTCTTTAAAAGACTATAACAAAAACATTGATTAAAAGGTGTAAAAGTGTAATTTCATGTCTATAGGGCTCTCATGCTAGAAATTGTATTTTGGGGGTTATAAACCTTTTTTTATATGGTTTAGCACAGGGGTAGGGAACTTACGGCTCTAGAGCCAGTTGTGGCTCTTTTGATGACTGCATCTGGCTCTCAGATTAAATTTTTGCTGACATTGCTTAACAAGATAAATAATGAATAATTCCGCTGGTAATCACAGTGTTTAAAAATAACGTTAAAAATATATAACATTCGTTTCAAGAAATCGCATTAATGGTAAGAAGTATTTTATTTATTATTGTTTACCTTCCGAATAACAATGGTATTAAAAAAAATAGACGTATTATACTCAAAAAATGTTGGTCTTACTTAAAAATGCACACATTTAGTTGTATTCAGAGTTCAAAAATATTATATGGCTATATATACATTTTAAAATATTTTTCTTCCATGGTTGTCTCAGCCAAAAATGTTCTCGACCCGTGCTTTGGCATTTAAAATATTTTATTTATATTTAATTTACCAGGTTCAACAACCAAAAAACAGCAATAAATAAGGGATTACTGTACTTTACAATGCGTAATGTTTGACAGTATGATAACCGATGAGGTGGCGACTTGTCCGGGGTGTACCCTGCCTTCCGCCCGAAACGCAGCTAAGTCAGGCTCAAGCAAACCCCCCGCCACTCCGAATCGGACAAGCGGTAGAAAAATGGATGGATGGATGTACTTTACAATGCGCAACGCTTGACAGTATGATAACCGATGATAACCGATAAGGTGGCGACTTGTCCGGGGTGTAACCTGCCTCCTGCCTGAAACGCAGCTGAGATAGGCTCCAGCGACCCCCCCGCCCCCCGACCCTGAACTGAACAAGCGGTAGAAAATGGATGGATGGATGTACTTTACTATGCGCAATGCGTGACAGTATGATAACCGATAAGGTGGCGACTTGTCCGGGGTGTACCGTGCCTCCCGCTTGAAACGCAGCTGAGATAGGCTCCAGCGACCCCCCTGCGACCCCGAACAGGACAAGCGGTAGAAAATGGATGGATGGATGGATGTACTTTACAATGTGCAACGCTTGACAGTATGATAACCAAAGAGGTGGCGACTTGTCCAGGGTGTACCCTGCCTTCTGCCCGGAACCTTTTTTTTTTTTTTTTTTTTTTTCTTTGTCATGAAAAAGGGAGGTTTTTATGGTTGGTGCACTAATTGTAAGTGTATATTGTGTTTTTTATGTTGATTTAATAAAAATAAAAAAAATTCACAAAAAACATTTTTTTATTTTTTTTTAAATAAAAATGAATAAAAAAATTATTCTGCGGCCCGGTACCAATCGGGCCATGGCATGGTACCGCTCCGCGGCCCGGTGGTTGGGGATCACTGCCCTTGACGACTCCAAGTTAAACACTAGAGAGATTATTTATTTGCATGATGATAATAATAATAATAATAATAATGTAAATAATAATAACCAATCCGGGCTGTGTCGAGCAGTTGGGGTCAAAGGTCATATGTTTTTGTTGGCGACACAAAAAAATCGATCGCAGCAAACGGCCTCCACCAGGTCAGCTGTTCCCAGCGCAGCAGTCCCCTCACGATTCTGCTGAGGTGCCGACGTTGCATTGTGTGTGTGTGTGTGTCCGTGTGTGTGTGCATGTGCGTGTGTGTGTGTGTGTTCAACGAGGCGAAAGAGGACGCCGCTCAAGGCATAGGTGTCCTTGTCAAAGCGATTTGCCGAAGTCACATTCTCCCCCTCACTTCTCCTCGCCCAATATTGCTGCAAAGGGACCGGAGGGCCTTTAAAAAAAAGTCTCTGACACAACATCAGCAGCATTTAGACGCACATTAGCGTGCACGCACACACCCGACCAACACACACACTTTTTTTTTTTGCTTAGGAAGGAGTTGAACGAGTGACAGTTGTCATGATCTGTGTGGTCTGGATCATCTTTTTTTTTTGTTAATTTCTGTTAGTTTAAGAATCCATTAGATCCTGTTTTTGTGCATCCTTGTTTGTTTTAGTTGCCATGACGACTTGTGGTTTCCACCTGCCTCTTGCGTTCGGGCCACACCTGTCTCTAATCAAGAGGCTATTATTTAAGCCCGCCGTTGCCATAGTTTCATGCTTGTATTCATGCGATTCCATAGTTCAGTGGTTCTCAAACGGGGGTACGCGTACCCCTGGGGGTACTTGAAGGTATGCCAAGGGGTACGTGAGATTTTTTTTAAGTACCTAGGAGACTTGTTCACGAGTGAGGTAGGAATGGATCGTGCGGCGTCTTCAGTAATGCGGACGTTGTACCGATCCGTTGTGGTGAAGAAGGAGCTGAGCCGGAAGGCAAAGCTCTCAATTTACCGGTCGATCTACGTTCCCATCCTCACCTATGGTCATGAGCTTTGGGTCATGACCGAAAGGACTCAAAGTAAAGCCGCTGCTCCTCCACATCGAGAGGAGCCAATTGAGGTGGTTCGGGCATCTGGTCAGGATGCCACCCGAACGCCTCCCTAGGGAGGTGTTTAGGGCACGTCCGACCGGTAGGAGGCCACGGGGAAGACCCAGGACAAGTTGGGAAGACTATGTAACCCGGCTGGCCTGGGAACGCCTCAGGATCCCCCGGGAAGAGCTGGATGAAGTGGCTGGGGAGAGGGAAGTCTGGGTTTCCCTGCTTAGGCTGCTGCCCCCGCGGATAAGCGGAAAAAGATGGATGGATGGATGGATGGATGGATTCTAAAAATAACAGAAGGGACATGAAAACAAAAGGGAAACATCAGGAACACAAAAGGATGACACAAGAGCACAGCTCCTTCCACCAGCAGCCACTACAACAGGGGTGTCAAACTCAAATACAGAGTGGGCCAAAATTTTACACGGAACAAAGCCGCGGGCCAAGGTTGAACAAATTAACCTTTTAATAGGGACCCAAACAAGTTTTGCATAAAATATTGAACAAGCAAGGCTTATATAACTTTAGTGACATGCAAAATCCAGTTTCAAATAATAATAATAATAATTAAAAAAAAACATCAATGACATATCAAATACAATTTAAATAAAAATGTAATGCCTTTTTTTCTATTTGCAATCTTCTGAGGTAAATATCAATTTTTTTCCACAGGCTAATAATAAATTTGAAAATAAAATAACAATAATGAATGAACCAAACATTCAAGCCTTGAAGTAGCAAGAGAAAATGCATGAATAAAACATTAATCATTGGTCAGTTTGCTGGAAGTTTCCCGGAAAAGTTAGTGCTGCAAGGGGCTCTGGGTATTTGTTATGTTGTGTTACGATGCGGATGTTCACCTGAAATGTGTTGTTATTCTTGTTTGGTGTGGGTTCACAGTGTGGCGCATATTTGTAACAGTGTTAAAGTTGTTTATACGGCCACCCTCAGTGTGACCTGTATGGTTGTTGACCAAGTATGCCTTGCATTCACTTGTGCGTGTGTGTAAAAGCCACAAATATTATGTGACACGCTGTTAGTATGGAGGAAAAGCGGACGTGACGACAGGTTGTAGAGAACGCTTAAGGCAGTGCCTTAAATGCACGCCCCCGATGTAGTTGTCCAGGTGGAAATCGGTAGAAATTCGGGAGAATTGTTGCCCCGGGAGATTTTCGGGAGGGGCACTGAACTTCGGGAGTCTACCGGGAAAATAAAGAGGGTTGACAAGTATGAGTATTAGCGGTGAATGCGGTGTTATACAGCGGCACCGATGCTGTATAACACCGGCGGGCTAGCTCTAATGCTAAATTGATATTGCCTCAGGGGCCAAATTAAATTACACGGCGGGCCAAATTTGGCCCGCGGGCCAGAGTTTGACACCCATGCACTACAAGTTGTCTTCAGACAAGTTCAGGGGTAACTTTGCGGATCGTTATTTTTAAACATCGGCGCATTTTTGTGCAGATTCTTGCCTCCTAGGCCACCTACTCAGTGGCTTAGTGGTTAGAGTGTCCGCCCTGAGATCGGTAGGTTGTGAGTTCAAACCCTCGACTGAGTCATACCAAAGACTATAAAAATGGGAGCCATTACCTCCCTGCTTGGCACTCAGCATCAAAGGTTCGAATTGGGGGTTAAACCGTCGAAAAATATTCCACCACTGCTCCCCAAAACGATTTTTGTGCACTATTTTAATGAATGTTTGAGGATTCAAAATGGCTGCCGTTCGCATATTTCCACCATCGAAATAGTTTCAACACTCAGCAGTATTTGTTTGGTAATAATGCTGTATATTTGTGTAAAGCTAATGTTTACATATTGTGTATTACATTTCAGTTTGTTAATTGAATCATACAGCTCATACATTGTCATTGTGTGTATTTCAGTTTTACAAGAATAATAATAATAATAATAATAATAATAAATAAATATCCAGTGCAAGACAAAGCAACATCAACAACAATAGAGAGCCTAAATGGATTCATCTGCTTTGGAACTTTATTAGAACGACCTGGATTGGTTGTTAGCTGTCTGCCAAGCTGTATATCAATCCAATCCACTTTATTTATATAGCACATTTAAACAACAATAAAGTTTCCAAAGTGCTGCACAGCCATGTTAAAAACAATATTATGCTCCACCAATGACTGAATAAAACAAAAAATGAATAAAAATAAAACCAATATAAAAACAAATATGATTAAAAACTATTTTAAAAGGTAAAATCAATTAAAACAGTAAAGTAAAACTCAAAGTGTATAACCTCAACACATTCAGTGAGGGCAGAACAATGGGGGTCTGGCGGCAGCCAGTGGTGCAACTTGAATCCCTCCCTGTTAGTGTTGTTACACCCTCCGACAACACACCGACGAGGCATGATGTCTCCAAAGTTCCAAAAAAATAGTCGAAAAAACGGAAAATAACAGAGCTGAGACCCGGTGTTTGTAATGTGTTGAAAATGAAAATGGCGGGTGTGTTACCTCGGAGACGTCACGTTCTGACGTCATCGCAAAAAGAACGATACACAGAAAGACGTTTAATTCGGCAAAATTCCCCCATTTAGAGTTCGGAAATCAGTTAAAAGAATATATGGTCTCGCCTGTATCGGTTGGGGACATCTCTACGCTGCTGATCCGCCTCCGCTTGAGATGGTCTCCTGTGGACGGGACTCTCACTGCTGTCTTGGATCCGCTTGAACTGAACTCTCGCGGCTGTGTTGGAGCCACTATGGATTGAACTTTCACAGTATCTTGTTAGACCCGCTCGACATCCATTGCTTTCCGTCCCCTAGAGGGGGGGGGTTGCCCACATCTGAGGTCCTCTCCAAGGTTTCTCATAGTCAGCATTGTCACTGGCGTCCCACTGGATGTGAATTCTCCCTGCCCACTGGGTGTGAGTTTTCCTTGCCCTTTTGTGGGTTCTTCCGAGGATGTCGTAGTCGTAATGATTTGTGCAGTCCTTTGAGACATTTGTGATTTGGGGCTATATAAATAAACATTGATTGATTGATTGATTGATTTTTCTGCACCATCAAGGTATATATTGACGCTTACTTAGGTCTGCTGATGATGTTCCCCTTTAACTTTGAACTTGCCTTGATGACTTTAAAGAGCACCTGGCAGGTTTCTCCACGGACTCAGCAGATGCTGCCGATGGAGGATGTCTGTGCAAAATGTCCTTTTTTTCATTTATTTGCCGCCTTTCCTGTCGGCGTTCGCCCTCACCTGCCTCCTTCCTTTTGTCCGCCCTGAGGGGAACATTACCGGCCCAGGGACTCTTTCTCTTTGTCAAGCTCGGGAGGCGTGAAACCGGAACCGCGGCCGATTCAGCAAGTCTCCGACGCGCACAGGAGTCTTCTCTTTTTTTAGCCAAATTTAGCATCAGGCGTCCACCTTGAATTGTCCCTTGTCAGCCCCCCCCCCCCTCCCTCCCCACCAGCCTCCCACCCCCCCTCGCCCTTCTGGATCCGTCCTCCTCATCCTCTCCGTTATCAACCTCGTCCATCTTTAGCCGCTCGCTCACTCGTCCTACCCCCTACCCCCCCCCACATGCCCACCTGTCCACTTCCTGGTTTGTTCCGCTGCCCTTTTTTGGGCGTCTCCCAGTTCAGTTAGGAACTTTTTTAGTGCACAGCCAGCATTGGGAAAAAAAAGGGTACTTTTTTTTTTCTGTTTGAGTGTGTTGGCGTCATTCATGCATCTCCGTTAATTACCTTGCCGTTTTTGTTTTTTTTTGTATGTTTTTTTTTTTTGTGTGTACACCTCACCCTCCTCCTGCATCCCCCTCCCCCCCCCCCATCACCCACCGCCCTTTCCCTGGAAATGTTTTGTCCTAATTACATCTCGGCCCGCTGGCTAATGAGGGAGGCGTGAGGAGGGGAGGTGTGAGAAAAGGGAAAGGAAACTGGGAATAGTCTCATCTTCAAAAAACAAAAAGACACAGAGGGATTTTCTTTGCCAGGGGTGGGAGGGGGGGGGGGAGATGTCAGCTTAGTAACTGCCAAGAGGAAGAGAAATATTTCCTCTTTATTTTCCTTTTTTTTTTTACTTTCTTTTGGGAACAGATCGACTCACCGTTAAGTCTGCCAACAGGGCTGGGCATGACATCCTTAACTTACACCAGCTCTTTTTCCCCCCATTATTTGCACAACGAGCGAATGTATGCACCTCAAGAGGACAACGTCCATCCATCCATTTTCTACCGCTTATTCCCTTTTGTAAATAAACAGAGTTTGTTAGGGGTGTAACAGAAATTCCTTATTGCAGTTGTTCCGTATTAGTGCAGCCGTAGTATGGTCTTAAATGGAAATATTTAAAAAAATAAAATAAAAAAAAAAGGAAAAAAAATATATATCCATACCGCTTGTTCGTTTCGGGGTAGCTGGGAAAAAAAATAAATATTATACGCTTTATCAAAATGTATTTTTAGAAAATGATCAGTATGTATTTCAAGTATTCTTAACTAGTAGCATTTCAGCCTGTTCTTATATATATATATATATATATATATATATATATATATATATATATATATGTCCATGTTTTAGTTTTTTCCTCTGCATTTGTCTGTTTCCTCTGTTTAGTATTTCCTCTCCTTAGTTCCTGTCTAGTGCTCTTATTTTGTCAGCTTCCTGTCTTGTTCCCTGAGTGCTGTGTGTTCCTCCTTAGCTGCGGCCGATTGGCACCTGGCCACACCTGTTGCCAATCAGCCCGCTCCTATTTGTACCTGCTTTGTGTTGTGTCAGTTGCTGGATCATTGTATTGTGAATTGTGAATTATATTTATATAGCGCTTTTCTCAAGTGACTCAAAGCGCTTTACATAGTGACACACAATATCTAAGTTACATTTATACCGGTGTGGGTGGCACTGGGAGCAGGTGGGTAAAGTGTCTTGCCCAAGGACACAACGGCAGTAACTAGGATGGCACAAGCGGGAATCGAACCTGCAACTCTCAAGTTGCTGGCACGGCCACTCTACCAACCGAGCTGTCATTTGTATTGTCGTTGCCACATGTCGCTCTTGTCGTGTCATTTTGTTACAGCTACTACCTGTCGTGCTACATTTTGTCCTGGTCGTCGTAGCGGTAAGCTGTTTCTGTTTAGCATTAGCTATTTCCAGTTTTTCGGTTTGTTTTCCACTAGCTTCCATGGTAAATTTCCTTTTTGTTTTTCTAGCTCCCAGTGCTAGCTCCCTTAGTTGTTATTCCGTCCATGTACGCGCTTTTTGTTTGTACCCTTTGTTTGTTCTAGTTTTAGTATTTTAAATTAAAACCATGATTTCCCATTCAATGCCTGCCTCCTTCTCTACATCCTGGAGTTCGACATCAAATAACTGACAGAATGATCCAGCAACTGACACAACCCAAAGCAGGTACAAATAGGAGCGGGCTGTTTCATGAGGGGTTCCGTCAATCGTCAGGAGATCTCCTGACGATTGAGGGAACCCCTCATGAAACAGTTCTGTAGAGATGAAGTAGTCTTGTGATTTTTCCCACACATACATACAAACATACAAATATATATATATATATATATATATATATATATATATATATATATATATATATATTATATATATATATATATATATATATATATATATATATATATATATATATGTGTGTGTGTGTGTGTGTGTGTGTAAATATTTTATATATATTAAACATATATATATATATATATTCATCAGGGGTCGCAACCCGCTGCTCTTGAGCCGCATGCGGTTCTTTAGCGCCGCCCTAGTGGCTCTCTGGAGCTTTTTCTAAAATGTATGGAAAAACATGAGGGGGAAAACATATGTTTTGTTTTAATATGGTTTCTGTAGGAGGACAAACATGACACAAACCCCCCTAATTGTTATAAAGCACACTGTTTTTATTAATCATGCCTCTCTGGTTTGAGTATTTGGCGAGCACCGTTTTGTCCTACTAATCTTGGCGGTCCTTGAACTCACCGTAGTTTGTTTACATGTATAACTTTCTCCCATTTTCGAGGACGTGTTTTATGCCAATTCTTTTTCTGTCTCATTTTGTCAACCAAACTTTTAACGTTGTGCAATATTGCACAAAGGTGAGTTTTGTTGACGTTATTGACTTGTGTGGAGTGATAATCAGACATATCACTGCATGACTGCAAGCTAATTGATGCTAACATGCTATTTAGGCTAGCTATTTGTACACATTGCATCATTATGCCTCATTTGTAGCTATATTTGAGCTCATTTGGTTTCCTTTAAGTCCTCTCGATCCAATTGATATCTCATGACACTATCTGTATGTAATATGGCTTTTATTTTTTTGAGGCTCCAGACATATTTATTTTTGTATTTTTGGTCCAATATGGCTCTTTCAACATTTTAGGTTGCCGACCCCAGATATATATGGTCAAAAGTTTACATACACTCGTAAATAACATAATGTCATGTCTGTCTTGAGTTTCCAATCATTTCTACAACTCTTATTTTGTTGTGATTGAGTGATTGTAGCACATACTTGTTGGTCATTCATGAAGTTTGGTTCTTTTATGAATTTATTATGGGTCTACTGAGAATGTGAGCATATCAGCTGGGTCAAAAATATACATACAGCAATGTTAATATTTGTTTACATGTCCCTTGGCAAGTTTCACTGCAATAAGGCACTTTTGGTAGCCATCCACAAGCTTCTGGTTGAATTTTTGACCACTTCTCCTGACAGAATTTGTGCAGTTCAGTTAAATGTGTTGGTTTTTTCTGACATGGACTTGTTTTTTCAGCATTGTCCACACGTTTAAGTCAGGACTTTGTTAAGGCCAGTTTAAAACCTTAATTATATTCTGATGTAGCCATTCCTTTCCAACTTTTGACGTTTGTTTGGGGTCATTGTCCTGTTGGAACACCCAACTGCGACCAAGACCCAACCTCCGGGCTGATGATTTTAAGTTGTCCAGAAGAATTTGGAGGCAATCCTCCTTTTTCATTGTCCCATTTACTCTGTGTAAAGCGTCAGTTCCATTGGCAGCAAAACAGGCCTAGAGTATAATACTACCACCACCATGTTTGACGGTATGCATGGTGTTCCTGTGATTAAAGGCCTCACCTTTTCTCCTCCAAACATACTGCTGGGTATTGTGGCCAAACAGCTCAATTTTTGTTTCATCTGACATGACATGGACAAAGATAAGACCTTCTGTAGGAACGTTCTGTTATATAATCATTACAGCCATTGATCTTTACTTCCTCGTGCGGATTTATTAAAACAAATCAGCACAAATTGTTATACCCATTTTTTTTTTTTTTTGTAGGTTAAAGTGTTTATATTAAGAGCAAAAATAAAACAAGTTAAGTGAGAAAACAGAAATAGCACACAGAAGGTATGAGAGGTAACAGTCACAAGGACTGGAAGTGAGAATCATCGGGAAATCTACTGGCGCAGTGTGAAGGGACTGGAGGGCTTAAGTAGTCAGGAGTAGATGAGCAACAGGTGTGGCTAGGACCCGTGACCCAGAAACCAGGCACTGCAACAAAAAGAAGCTAGGTGACAATAGCTCATGAAAGACACAATGTTATGCAGAGGTGTACTTATAACAATTTAGCAGAAAAATCATATTATTCTTAGAGTTGAGGTGGGATATTTTCTTCCACTGACAGGTTGAACAGAAAATAATTGAGGATCACGGCTTTATGGTCAGTAATCAGCTCAATGCATGAGTGCAAAGAGGAGTGAGAAGACTCCAACTAGAAAATTTTACCTCAAAATAAACCCAGACGAGACTTGCAGATAGAACTATTAACAAGTTGTAAACAAATTAACGACTTGGATTCAAGTAAAACATTTAAAAAATGTTCTTCTATGACATTCTGGCAGTAAAATTGCATTTGTGTCCAAATATTGAGGTTTTCTTTAAAATGGATTTAATATGCACGCAGGGACTTTGCTATAATTAATCGTGATTAATCAAAATTATATTAAAATAAATGCCATTTCTATTTCAATTATTTTTTCTTAAGTTCATTATGTCCCATGGGCCAATAAAAACAAGCCACCTACAGCGAATGGCTGCATTTTGGACACTCCTGGTTTCCGTAATACATTAAGAATCCAAAGTGGTACCAAATGGCGTCTGCATGCTCTTCTTAGCATCGTTGCAAGTCATGACCTTTGCGAGCTGGGCTGCACGCTTCCTCGCGTCGTCTTTTTACGGCCGCTTAAGTACACACTTCTCGGGCTTGTGGGAGGGCCTTGCCCGCCTGGATCTCCGCGTTTTCATTGGCTGCTTGTATTTGACTGCAGAGTAAACACATGATGCAAAACACACTTCCTGTCCCTTACTAATAAATGTGATCCCCGTAAGAATCCGGTACACCAACTGTACTGAACCGAAGTCTGCGTGCGGAAAAAAGCAGAATTTGAATATATGTGTCACATTCCTGGACACACACACACACACACACACACAAACACAAACACATTCTTATATTTCTTACATCCTTGAGACCGCTGAAAAATGCCTACCACTTTAGTACCATCCGTTCTAGATACATAAAGATTTGTATTTACATTATTATCCATCCATTTTCTACCGCTTATTCCCTTTTGGGGTCGCGGGGGGTGCTGGCGCCTATCTCAGCTACAATCGGGCGGGAGGCGGGGTACACCCTGGACAAGTCGCCACCTTATCGCAGGGCCAACACAGATAGACAGACAACATTCACACTCACATTCACACACTAGGGCCAATTTAGTGTTGCCAATCAACCTATCCCCAGGTGCATGTCTTTGGAAGTGGGAGGAAGCCGGAGTACCCGGAGGGAACCCACGCATTCACGGGGAGAACATGCAAACTCCACACAGAAAGATCCCGAGCCTGGATTTGAACCCAGGACTGCAGGAACTTCGTATTGTGAGGCAGACGCACTAACCCTTCTGCCACCGTGAAGCCATTTACATTATTAATATATACATATTATGCAATTATAAAAAATATAAGCTTTTAGTCAATTATTTTAGTTTTATTTACTTCAAGTTATTACAGTATGTCTTTATATACATATTTATTTAATTTTTTTTTTCATTAATTTGGGCATAAGGGGGCACATTTCAATTTCTTACACACACTTGTTATTTCATATGTTGGCTAAAGGGGGAGCACTTTTAAAACCGACACACAGTCGAATTGAAAAGTCCCTCCTTTTTTGGGACCACCCTAATTTTGATAGATTTCACCACCAGATCACATGCACACACACGTTTACATACAGTACACAAAAATACACATGTATTCACACATTCACACATATTAAACAAGGGATTGTTTTAAAGAGAGACTTAAAAATATATAGCATATATAAAAATGCTGTAAGTGTATTTGCGTTTTTTTGTCACAATGATCAATAAAATTGCTCACATTAAATCAAACACACTTGCAAAATTATTTAGTCAGCCATTTAGCACGTAATGGACTCACCCTCACCATGACTTTTTTTTTTTTTTTTCGGGGATGATTAGGGATGTCTTTCTTTAGCTGCCGTTTTGTTTTATTATATACTGCTGCTCTTGCATCTTACATTTGTATGCACATTGAATCAACAAAAAATCCTGACTTTGGAACAATGTTCACAGAATCTAGCATTTTACTCTCTATTAAGATGCAATAGTTTTCCGTATTGGGACCATGAGTCGGTCCTAGCTTGTTCAACGGTCCTCATATGGAAGGTATATTTTCCTTCCACAAAAATACACATGCATTCACACATTCACACATATTCATTTGTGATGATCTGAAAAAAACACCCTCAAAGGGTGGGTGTGGTTGCTTACACATTCTGCCCTTTGACTTTGATTGAAACACACACACACACACACGTTTACATACACAAAAATACACATACATTCACACATTTTAATCAAGGGATTGTTTTAAGGAGAGACTTTGAAATATACAGTATTTATAAAAAGGTTGTAAATGTATTTGTATTTGTTTGAGAAAAAAAAAAAAATAATAATTTTTGGCCTATTAGCCACAATTTTTTCCCCCCCACGATTAAAACCCTGGGCTTGATACAATCCTGTGGCGGATTTATGGATTTTTCAGGCTTCATGAGCTTTACATGCCGGCAATAAGTTTAGCATTGTCACATTAGACCCATAAAATTGCAGAAAGGGTCACGATGGATTAATAAAATTGCTCACGTTAAATAAAACAAACTTGCATAATTATTTAGTCAGCCATTTAGCACATAATGGACTCACCCTCACCATGACGTTTTTGTTTGTTTTTTCAGGGATGAATAGGGAAGTCCTTCTTTAGCTGCTGTATAGTTTTATTATATACAGCTGCCTTTGCACCTTACCTTTGTATGCACATTGGATCAACAAAAAATCCTGACTTTGGAGCAATGTTCACAGAATCTAGCATTTTACTCTCTATTAAGATGCAATAGTTTTCTGTATTGGGACCATGAGTCGGTCCTAGCTTGTTCAACGGTCATCATATGGAAGGTATATTTTCCTTCCACAAAAATACACATGCATTCACACATTCACATATATTCATTTGTGACCATCTGAAAAAGACCCCCTTGAAGGGTGGGTGTGGTTGCTTACACATTCTGCCCTTTGA
This sequence comes from Nerophis ophidion, assembly GCF_033978795.1. Lineage (NCBI taxonomy): Eukaryota > Metazoa > Chordata > Actinopteri > Syngnathiformes > Syngnathidae > Nerophis > Nerophis ophidion. The sequence goes on from NC_084637.1 coordinate 8,205,686, forward strand.
CTTTGATTGAAACACACACACACACACACACACAGACACACACACGTTTACATCCACAAAAATACACGTGCATTCACACATTTAATCAAAGGATTGTTTTAAGGAGAGACTTAGAAATATGCAGTATCTATAAAAAGGTTGTAAAAGTTTTTTGTATTTGTTTGAGAAAAAAAATAACCTTAATTTCTAAACTATTAGCCACAATTGTTTCCCCCCACGATTAAAATCCTGGGCTTTATACAATCCTGTAGCGGATTTATGGATTTTTCAGGCTTCATGAGCTTTACATGCCGGCAACAAATTTAGCATTGCCACATTAGACCCATGAAATTGCAGAAAGGGTCACGGTGGATTAATAGAATTGCTCACGTGGAATCAAACACACTTGCAAAATTATTTAGTCAGCCATTTAGCACATAATGGACTCACCCTCACCATGACGTTTTTGTTTGTTTTTTCGGGGATGAATAGGGAAGTCCTTCTTTAACTGCTGTATACTTTTATTATATACAGCTGCCTTTGCACCTTACCTTTGTATGCACATTGGATGAACAAAAAATTCTGACTTTGGAGCAATGTTCACAGACTCTAGTGTTTTACTCTCTATTAGATGTAATGGTTTTCTGTATTGGGACCATGGTTTCGGTCCTAACTTGTTCAACGGTCTTCATATGGAAGGTATCTTTTCCTTCCACAAAAAAATACACATGCATTCACACATATTCATATTTACATATTTACATCACATATTTAGGGGACGGCGTGGCGCAGTGGGAGGGTGGCCGTGCGCAACCCGAAGGTCACTGGTTCAAATCCCACCTAGAACCAACCTCGTCACGTCTGTTGTGTCCTGAGCAAGACACTTCACCCTTGCTCCTGATGGGTGCTGGTTGGCGCCTTGCATGGCAGCTCCCTCCATCAGTGTGTGAATGTGTGTGTGAATGGGTAAAATGTGGAAGTAGTGTCAAAGCGCTTTGAGTAACTTGAAGGTAGAAAAGCGCTATACAAGTACAACCCATTTATTTATGTATCATTCATATTCATTTGTGACCATCTGAAAGAGCCCCCCCCTTGAAGGGTGGGTGTGGTTGCTTACACATTCTGCCCTTTGACTTTGATTGAAACACACACACACATACACACACCTGGGGGGAGGCACACCAGCTCACGTTTCAATCACATTTCAGGACTATCTGGTTTCATAAGCAATGCGCCGCATGAAAGACTTAACCTCTCATGTCTTTCTCCATCACTTTAGCGCCTTTGTCATCTTTCCCCTGGTCTCATTCATCCATTCACTCGTTTCCTTTCCTCTCCCGTTCAAAGAGGCCCGGCTCCAATCCCGGCGGCCCGTCCTGACTTTTTCCCCTTTGTCCCAGCCACGGCCCGGAAGAAATACTGTTCCTCAGCGCAAAAACAAGCTGTCTGGCTGGTTATTTAATTCCTGGGTTAATTGAGACAAGCATTGTTACACAATTTGCACAATTATTCATGGAGGCAAATGAGGCGCTAATGAAGTGAAGTTTCACGGCGAAGGAGACCGAGGGTGCTGGCGGACGGTGGGGAGACGACACCGCAGACAAAGCCACCTGCCGGTTTATGTCACTATAAATATAGCTATGTGCGTGGAGAATGCGTGTGCGCGCATGTGCCAGCGTCTTCCAGTTGGGACGACGGCGAAGAAGGCATCGTCTTTGTCATTGAGCCATGAGGAGCCTTCCTGTGTGTGTGTGTGTGTGTGTGTGTGTGTGTGTGTGTGTGTGTGTGTCATGCACACAGTGATTCCCCTTCGCAGCTGCCTCCTCAGCTTTGACAATAGGCCTGCTAACAAAGACGTGGCCTTGAGCCGCTGTCATGTGATACGAGTGGTCTGCAGCCTCTCGGTCAGATGACCCGGGCTATTGTCCCTGACAGTGACACACACACACACACACACACACACACACACACACTCAGCGGCCAATCTCAGAACGCAGACCCCTTCCTTTCTGGTAAACTTTACCATCACGTTCGTGGGGATTTGAACAAGCAGACGCCTTTTCAGTCCAAGTGTTTTTGTAAAAATCATTAAAGGCCTACTGAAATGCGATTTTCTTATTTAAACGGGGATAGAAGGTCCATTTTATTCGTCATACTTGATCACAGCTACTGTGTGGAAGTGTGGGGGAACACTTATAAGAGTAACATAAAGGCATTGTATCAATTCAATCAATCAATCTTTATTTATATAGCCCCAAATCACAAATGTCTCAAAGGACTGCACAAATCATTACGACTACAACATCCTCGGAAGAACCCACAAAAGGGCAAGGAAAACTCACACCCAGTGGGCAGCGAGAATTCACATTCAGTGGGACGCCAGTGACAATGCTGACTATGAGAAACCTTGGAGAGGACCTCAGATGTGGGCAACCCCCCCCCCTCTAGGGGACCGAAAGCAATGGATGTCGAGCGGAAAAGAGCTATAAGGATTATTCATAAAGTAGATTACTTAGAACACACTAACATTTTATTTATTAACTCTGGACTATTGAAACTACAGGAGCTAGTGAAGCTGCAGACATTGTGTGTCATGTTTAAGGCTAGAAGTAAAACATTACCAGCAAATTTACAAAAAAATGTTGGTCATCACTTCTGAGAATACAGAGCATAGAAGAATCAATCAATCAATCAATCAATGTTTACTTATATAGCCCTAAATCACTAGTGTCTCAAAGGGCTGCACAAACCACCACGACATCCTCGGTAGGCCCACATAAGGGCAAGGAAAACTCACACCCAGTGGGACATCGGTGACAATAATGACCCAGTGGGACGTCGGTGACAATGATGACTATGAGAACCTTGGAGAGGAGGAAAGCAATGGATGTCGAGCGGGTCTAACATGATACTGTGAAAGTTCAATCCACAATGGATCCAACACAGTTGCGAGAGTCCAGTCCAAAGCGGATCCAACACAGCAGCGAGAGTCCCGTTCACAGCGGAGCCAGCAGGAAACCATCCCAAGCGCAGGCGGATCAGCAGCGCAGAGATGTCCCCAGCCGATACATAGGCAAGCAGTACATGGCCACCGGATTGGACCGGACCCCCTCCACAGGGGAGAGTGGGACATAGAAGAAAAAGAAAAGAAACAGCAGATCAACTGGTCTAAAAAGGGAGTCTATTTAAAGGCTAGAGTATACAAATGAGTTTTAAGGTGAGACTTAAATGCTTCTACTGAGGTGGCATCTCGAACTGTTACCGGGAGGGCATTCCAGAGTACTGGAGCCTGAACGAAGAAAAGGTCATTTCAAACAACAATATTTAAGGACAACTTTAAAACAAATGTGGACATCAGTGGTGGGGGTAAAATTGCGGAATTCTCTTTACAACGAAGGTCCTGCAGTCCTGGGTTCGAATCCAGGCTCGAGATCTTCCTGTGTGGAGTTTGCATGTTCTCCCCGTGAATGCGTGGGTTCCCTCCGGGTACTCCGGCTTCCTCCCTACTTCCAAAGACATGCACCTGGGGATAGGTTGATTGGCAACACTAAAATTGGCCCTAGTGTGTGAATGTGAGTGTGAATGTTGTCCGTCTATCTGTGTTGGCCCTGCGATGAGGTGGCGACTTGTCCAGGGTGTACCCCGCCTTCCGCCCGATTGTAGCTGAGATAGGCGCCAGCGCCCCCCCCCGTGACCCCAAAAAAGGGAATAAGCGGTAGAAAATGGATGTGTGTGTGTGTGTGTGTGTGTGTGTGTGTGTGTGTGTGTGTGTGTGTGTGTGTGTGTGTGTGTGTAAAACCACATGACATGTAGAGGGAGGGCAGTGCAGGGCCGCACCTTGCTAAATTGGGGCCCTGAGCGGAATTTTATTTCGAAAAGCCCCTACCATTCTGTGATGAGCTGGCGACTTGTCCAGGGTGTACCCGGCCTTCCGCCCGATTGTAGCTGTGATTGTAGCCGCGACCCCGTAAGGGAATAAGCGGTAGAAAATGGATGGATGGATTTACAACGAGATAAAAAACTGTAAAAAATATATTCCAATTGAAAAAAATATAGAAAGATGGAACAATAAGTCATAAGTGTTTACATTTTGTTTTGTATTTATTATTTTACTTATTTTTTTTGTCTGGTTTTGTATTTGCTATGTATCATTCCGTGAGGTGTATATTATATTATTACTATTATTTTCTTGGTTTGGTTTATACTTTATGAAGTTTTGCACTTGTTGTGTTTTTCTTGTGTTTTTTGTTTTTGATTGTTTCATTACATTTGGATATATATGTGTCGGCTTAAATGATATTCATGAAGTAAGATAATCCATCCATCCATTTTCTACGGCTTATTCGCTTTTGGGGTTGCGGGGGGCGCTGCCGCCTATCTCAGCTACAATCGGGCGGAAGGCGGGGTACACCCTGGACAAGTCGCCACCTCATCGCAGGGCCAACACGGATAGACAGACAACATTCACACTCACATTCACACACTAGGGACCATTTAGTGTTGCCAATCAACCTATCCCCAGGTGCATGTCTTTGGAAGTGGGAGGAAGCCGGAGTACCCGGAGGGAACCCACGCATTCACGGGGAGAACATGCAAACTCCACACAGAAAGATCCCGAGCCTGGATTTGAACCCAGGACTAAACGACCTTCGTATTGTGAGGCAGACGCACTAACCCCTCTGCCACCGTGAAGCCGAAGTAAGATAATGTATTATGTCAAAGGTGGCAGGAAATTATACGATTTTCTTCATCCTGCTCCTTCTCAGGAATTGTGTGAATTTAAATTGTATAATTGTGATATAATTATTTATCGTTCTAAATCCACATCAATGAATGAGATAAATAATAATAAAAAAAAAAAATGTTCGCGATATTGCCATATTTTTGCTGAAAGGATTTAGTAGAGAACATCGACGATTAAGTTCGCAACTTTTGGTGCTAATAAAAAAGCCTTGCCTGTACCGGAAGTAGCAGACGATGTGCGCGTGACGTCACGGGTTGTGGAGCTCCTCACATCTGAACATTGTTTACAATCATGGCCACCAGCAGCGAGACCGATTCGGACCGAGAAAGCGACGATTTCCCCATTAATTTGAGCGAGGATGAAAGATTTGTGGATGAGCAAAGTGAGAGTGAAGGACTAGAAAGAAAAAAAAAGACTAGAGGGCAGTGGGAGCGATTCAGATGTTATTAAACAAATTTACTTGGATAATTCTGGAAAATCCATTATCTGCCTATTGTGTTACTAGTGTTTTAGTGAGATTATATGGTCGTACCTGTACAACCTAAAGGTCGGCCCCGCACCTTTCTTCAGCACCAGTCGAAGAGTCTCTGCCCATCGCAAGGGACCCTCTTCGAAACACGATCTTTCAAAATGATTGCTGCATAATACACTGTACTTTGTGTGTGTAGTCCAATCCAACCGTGTTCGCTTGACCGCTCTGTTCCATAGTAAAGCTTCACCGTCATCTTTCTGGAATGTAAACAATGAAACACCGGCTGTGTTTGTGTTGCTACAGCCGGCCACAATACACCGCTTCCCACCTACAGCTTTCTTCTTTGATGTCTCCATTGTTCATTGAAAAAATTGCAAAAGATTCAGCAACACAGACGTCCAGAATACTGTGGAATTTTGCAGTGAAAACAGACGATTTAATAGCTGGGCACGATGCTGGAACAAAATGTCCTCTACAATGCGTGACGTCACGCGCACGCATCCTCATACAGAGACGTTTCAGCAGGATATTTCGGCGCAACATTTAAAATTGCAATTTAGTAAACTAAAATTTTGTTGCAACGTAAGATTTCATCATTGATATATAAACTATCAGACTGCGTGGTCGGTAGTAGTGGGTTTCAGTAGGCCTTTAAAATGTATATACAGTCGCGGTCAAAAGATTGCATACACTTGTAAATATAGTTTAGTTTAGTTTAGTTTATTAGGATCCCCATTAGTCTACACAGCAATGGAGACTTTTCTTCCTGGGGTCCAGGCAAAAAGATCACACAATCACAAAACAAAATATTACAATGCAGTACAACATGATCAAATAATAAAATATTGTAATAAAAACATAACAACAACAAAGAACCTAAAAAAATAACAACTTTTGTTACATAATAATGTTCATACCAAATATAAAAATAGCTATATAAAAATTGATATATATATATTTTTTGCAAAAATAAAACAGAGAACCAATGGCCTAAAATATACACTTTAGTGTACCAAAGACAAACAATAAGTGACGAAAAAGTACCATCCGCCCATTTTCTACTGCTTATCCCATAATCACCATGAATTGATTAACGTAGACTCCGACTTAAACAAGTTGAAAAACTTATTGGGGTGTTACCATTTAGTGGTCAATTGTACAGGATATGTACTGTACTGTGCAATCTACTAATAAAAGTATCAATCAATCAATCAAAAATCAATAAAATAGTCAATAGTCAATAAAAACAGTCATGACATTGGGTACTATCTAGAACATGGGTGTCAAACTCTGGGCCCGCGGGCCAAATTTGGCCCTTGAGGCAATATCAATTTAGCATTAGAGCTGGCCCGCCGGTGTTATACAGCGTCGGTGCCGCTGTATAACACCGCATTCACCGCTAATACTCATACTTGTCAACCCTCCTTATTTTCCCGGTAGACTCCCGAAGTTCAGTGCCCCTCCCGAAAATCTCCCGGGGCAACCATTCTCCCGAATTTCTACCTATTTCCACCTGGACAACTATATTGGGGGCGTGCATTTAAGGCACTGCCTTTAGCGTTCTCTACAACCTGTCGTCACGTCCGCTTTTCCTCCATACTAACAGCGTGTCACATAATATTTGTGGCTTTTACACACACACACACACACACACACACACACACACACACAAGTGAATGCATGCATACTTGGTCAACAACCATAAAGGTCACACTGAGGGTGGCCGTATAAACAACTTTAACACTGTTACAAATAAGCGCCACACTGTGAACCCACACCAAACAAGAATAACAACACATTTCAGGTGAACATCCGCACCGTAACACAACAGAACAAATACCCAGAGCCCCTTGCAGCACTAACTCTTCCGGGAAACTTCCAGCAAACTGACCAATGATTAACGTTTTATTCATGCATTTTCTCTTGCTACTTCAAGGCTTGAATGTTTGGTTCATTCATTATTGTTATTTTATTTTGAAATTTATTATTAGCCTGTGGAAACAAACTGATATTTAGCTCAGAAGATTGCAAGTAGAAAAAAAGGCATTCAATTTTTATTTAAATTGTATTTGATATGCCATTTATATTTTTTTTAAATTATTATTATTATTTGAAACTGGATTTTGCATGTCACGAAAGTTATATAAGCCTTGCTTGTTCAACATTTTATGCAAAACGTGTTTGGGTCCCTTTTAAAAGATTAATTTGTTCAACTTTGGCCCGCGGCTTTGTTCCGTGTAAAATTTTGGCCCACTCTGTATTTGAGTTTGACACCCCTGATCTAGAATAAACTCTTTCCGCAATACTTCTCCACTTAGTCCAATCTTAAAACCCACTATGCTGGTGATTGATACCAGATATTGTGGAAGTCGATTCCAAGAAGTGATTGCCCTATACATAAACATCAGTTTTGGGTTTAAAACGGGTGAAAGTCTTAATGTCTTATTGTCAGGACCCAACCTCCAGGATGTTGATTTTAGGTGGTCCTGAAAATTTTGGAGGTAATCCTTCTTTTTAATTGTCACATTTACTCTCTGTAAAGCACCAGTTCCATTGGCAGCAAAACAGGCCCAGAGCATAGTACTACCCCCACCATGCTTGACGGTAGGAATGGTGTGCCCTATAGACCTGAAATTACGATATATGAGCCACTACCAACCCATGAAACCATGGTGCGTCAATTCAAAGTAAAATAAATACATGTAAACATCAGTTGTCCTTGCTCTGAAGTCCCATGAAAGATCTCACCTCGTGATGTAAGGAAGACTCTGAGAGAGGTGAGAGATCTGCTCAGAAGTACATGGGAAGACCCGATTAATAGATCGAAGAACAGACTTTGCTGTAATGGACTTGGATCACAGTTCACAGAAGGCTTGTGGTCTGATGAAACCAAATTGAGCTCTTTGGCATCAACTTGACCTCCAGTGTTTGGAGTCAAAGGAATCCTGACTATGACCACAACCAGGTGAAAAGGAACATTCTACCCTGGGGCCTCACCGCCATGAGAGACCAATGAAATGGGTTGTGTATTAGAGAATCTAATAGACTCTTGGGCGGGGATCAATGCGTATTCCAGGATGACTGTGACCCAAAACCTTTGGCTGAGTTAACAAAGGAGTGACTCAAGAAGAATCACTTTAAGATCCCTGAGTAGCCAAGTAGGGCTAAAAAATCTATACATCGTTTTTAGAGGGAGTGGAAACTTTGAGTTGCCAAGCGACAGCCTCAAACTGTAAAGAAGATTGTACAAAAATTCCTTCCAGGATGTGCGCAACCTACGGGACCAACTACAAAAAATGCCTGAGCTCGCTTCCCAAACATAGGTTTATATAATATGTGTGATAGTCTATAGTCTGTTTGGATCATACCACAAATTTGGGTCTCAATCCGATACCAGGTCGTTACCGGATCATACATTGGTCATATTCAAAGTCCTCATGTGTCCAGGGACATATTTCCTGAGTTAATAAACAAAAAAACGAAAGATGTTGTGATGCCAAAATATATCGACGTAATCATAGTAGTATCGACCAGATACATTCCTGTACTTGGTATCATTACAGTGGATATTAGGTGAAGATTTTCCATTGGCGTTTGTTTACATTTTGACGCCGGTGAGCTACGGTGTGTAGTGACGCATGTTTAGCTATTCTTCGTCCTGCAGGGATGATACTTGTGAGAAACTTACTTTATTTGTCGCCATGGAGGCGAGGATTAGTGATTTAGAAGTAGCCAAAACACTGGACTTTAGCCGCAGTGGGCGTTTCAGTGTTAGAACTTCACCTTTATCATTAGTTTTTAAAGGGGAACATTATCACAATTTCAAAAGGGTTAAAAACAATAAAAATCAGTTCCCAATGGCTTGTTGTATTTTTTGAAATTTTTTTCAAAATTTTACCGGTCCCCGAATATCCCTAAAAAAAGCTTTAAAGTGCTCGATTTTCGCTATTTGCGATGCGACTATCCATTTCCCTGTGACGTCACACAGTGCTGCCAATGTAAACAAACAACGGCGAATAGCAAAGCAAGATATAGCGACATTAGCTCGGATTCAGACTCGGATTTCAGCGAGTTAAGCGATTTAACAGATTACTCATGTATTGAAACGGATGGTTGGAGTATGAAAGCATTTAAGAAGAAACTGAAGCTATTGAGCGAATAGCTATTGACGCTATTCATAGCCATAGAAGGGCTGCGTTAGCATCGCCGGTAAAATGTGCAGACCAAACGATCAGGACTTTCGCATCTTTTGACACTGGAGCAACTTAAATCCGTCGATTGGTAAGTGTTTGTTTCGCATTAAAAGTGGGTGGAAGGAAACGTAATATAGTTGCAAATGCATCTGCAGGTTATCCATACATCTCTGTGCCATGTCTGCTTTAGCACCGCCGGTAAATAGCATGTTAGCGTCGATTAGCGTGGCATGTTAGTATCGATTAGCTGGCAGTCACGCCGCAACCAAATATGTCTAATTAGCACATAAGTCAACATCAACAAAACTCAACTTTGTGATTTCGTTGAATTTATCGTTGCAAATGCATCTGCAGGTTATCCATACATCTCTGTGCCATGTCTGCTTTAGCACCGCCGGTAAATAGCATGTTAGCATCGATTAGCATAGCATGTTAGCATCGATTAGCTGGCAGTCAACATCAACAAAACTCACCTTTGTGAATTTGTTGACTTTATAGTTGCAAATGCATCTGCAGGTTATCCATACATCTCTGTGCCATGTCTGCTTTAGCACCGCCGGTAAATAGCATGTTAGCATCAATTAGCATAGCATGTTAGCATCGATTAGCTGGCAGTCATCATCAACAAAACTCACCTTTGTGAATTCGTTGACTTTATAGTTGCAAATGCATCTGCAGGTTATCCATACATCTCTGTGCCATGTCTGCCTTAGCATCGCCGGTAAAATGTGGAGACACTCCCGCACATTCAATGGGGGTCTGGCGGCAGACACTTTCGCATCTTCGGGCCAGTGGTGCAACTTGAATCCCTCCCTGTTAGTGTTGTTACACCCTCCGACAACACACCGTCGAGGCATGATGTCTTCAAAGTTCCCAAAAATAGTCGAAAAAACGGAAAATAACAGAGCTGAGACCCGGTGTTTGTAACGTGTTGAAAATGAAAATGGCGGCTGTATTACCTCGGAGACGTCACGTTCTGACGTCATCGCAAAAAAGAGCGATAAACAGAAAGGCGTTTAATTCGCCAAAATTCACCCATTTAGAGTTCGGAAATCGGTTGAAAAAATAGATGGTCTTTTTTCTGCACCATCAAGGTATATATTGACGCTTGCATAGGTCTGGTGATAATGTTCCCCTTTAAGCCAAAATGCGTCCGTTCTCCCTTTACACCGTGTCCGTTTATAAGTACTCCGTGATTGTGTGCTGCCGAACATGCTCCCCTGCTCGTAAACCAGTAATGGGGTGGCATACCTGTATTTTTCACAGACAGTATAGTACCGAATATGATTCCCTAGTATCGTGGTACTATACTAATACCGGTATACCGTAGAAACCTAGCCAGAGGTGAACAAATATAAACTTATGCTGACTTTCTGACTAACTAAAATGAGGCGAGTGTGCATAAAGTAGAATGAGTAAAATCTAAAAGCAAGAAATGAATATTTTCGGCACAAACTCTGACATGACAACTTCTTCTTACACAGCATAGGGACAGAGTGTGATGCCCATATGTGTGTGTGTGTGTGTGTGTGTGTGTGTGTGTGTGTTTGTGCGTGGGCTGCAAGGGTGTGTGACAAAAGCCAGGGCCAGATAGCGGGGACGGTGAAGAAGAGGAAAAAGGAAGCAGATGTGTGTTGGCAGGAATGGTGACTCAAACACACGGCGATAGTACAATAACGACATGCGGCAAAGTGGACCGTGAGGTCGGGAGACAATATGTCAGGGGTCACATACCTCAGCGTGGGCTTTCAGTAAAGTGCACCACCAGTTCAATACAGTTTTTCCCTTTAGCGAGAGATGATGACGCCAGCAAACATTGGCATCATGGCTGATGATTATGATGAAGGTGGAGCGTCAGAGCATAAAGCGCCACAATGTTCCACATTACCACATCCGATAAGTGTCTCCATCCAACAAACACAATGGCAAGATCGGAGCGAGAATACATCACACACACACACACAAAACGGGGCTAACAAGTCCCCAAATATTGATAATGGCACTATATTGCCCCAAAAGTATTTGTCCATCCATCCAAATCATGGGTGTCAAACTCTGGCCCGCGGGCCAAATCTAAAAATTTGCCCTTGAGGCAATATTAATTTAGCATTAGAGCTGGCCCGCTAATACTCATACTTGCCAACCCTCCTAATTTTCCCGGTAGACTTCCGAAGTTCAGTGCCCCCTCCCAAAAATCTCCCGGGGCAACCATTCTCCCGAATTTCTACCGATTTCCAACTATATTGGGGGCGTGCATTTAAGGCACTGCCTTTAGCGTTCTCTACAACCTGTCGTCACGTCCGCTTTTCCTCCATACTAACAGCGTGTCACATAATATTTGTGGCTTTTACACACACACACGCACAAGTGAATGCCACACATACTTGGTCAACAGCCATACAGGTCACACTGAGGGTGGCCGTATAAACAACTTTAGCACTGTTACAAATATGCGCCACACTGTGAACCCGCACCAAACAAGAATGACAAACACATTTCGGGTGAACATCCGCACCGTAACACAACAGAGCAAATACCCAGAGGCCCCTTGCAGCACTAACTCTTCCGGGAAGACTCCAGCAAACTGACCAATAACTCACGTTTTTTTCATGCATTTTCTCTTGCTACTTCAACGCTTGAATGTTTGGTTCATTCATTATTGTTATTTTATTTTCAAATGTAGTATTAGCCTGTGGGAAAAAATTGATATTTACCTCAGAAGATTGCAAATTGAAAAAAAAGGCGTACCATTTTTATTAAAATTGTATTTGACATGCCATTTATATTTTTATTATTATTATTATTTGAAACTGGATTTTGCACGTCACTAAAGTTATATAAGCCTTGCTTGTTTATTAATATTTAATGCAAAACTTGTTTGGGTCCCTATTAAAAGGTTAATTTGTTCAACTTTGGCCCGCAGCTTTGTTCCGTTTAAAATTTTGGCCCACTCTGTATTTGAGTTTGACACCCCTGATCCAAATGATCAGAATCAGGTGTCCTAATCACTCGGCTTGGCCACAGGTGTATACAATCAAGCACTTAGAATGGAAACTGTTTCTACAAACTTTTGTGAAAGAATGGGCCACTTTCAGTGATTTCCAGCGTGGAACTATCATAGGATGCCACCTGTGCAACAAATCCAGTCGTGAAATGTCCTCGCCCCTAAATATTCCAAAGTCAAATGTCGGCTTTATTATAAGACATGGGTGTCAAACTCTGGCCCTTGGCCCTTGAGGCAATATCAAATTAACATTAGAGCTGGCTTGCCGGTACTATAAAGGCACTGCCTTTAGCGTTGTCTCCAATATGTTGTCACGTCCACTTTTACTCCATACAAACATGATATATGCTACTTGTACACACACTTAAGTGAATGCCAAGCAAACCTGCTCAACAGCCATACAGGTCACACTGAGGGTGGCCGTATAAACAACTTTAACACTGTTATAAATATGCACCACACTGTGAACCCACACCATACAAGGATGACTAACACATTTCGGGAGAACATCCGTACCGTCACACAACATAAACACAACAGAACAATCACCCAGAAGCACTGACTACCACCAAAACCCGCCCCCCACCACCAACCCCACCCATCTCATTATTATTTTATTTTAAGATTTATTAGCCTGTGGAAGTGAAGTGAATTTGAAGTGAATTACATTTATATAGCGCTTTTTCTCTAGTGACTCAAAGCGCTTTACATAGTGAAACCCAATATCTAAGTTACATTTAAACCAGTGTGGGTGGCACTGGGAGCAGGTGGGTAAAGTGTCTTGCCCAAGGACACAACGGCAGTGACTAGGATGGCGGAGGCGGTAATCGAACCTGCAACCCTCAAGTTGCTGGCACGGCCGCTATACCAACCGAGCTAAACCGAAAAATGTCATGTTGAGATTTACCTCAGAATAATGCAAATAGAAAATAGGTATTAAATGTTTTATTTAAATTGTATTTACTTGACCATTTATTTTTTTTGCGTTTGTTTTTTGAATGTTGATTTTTGCACTATTAAGTTATATAATTATTGCTTGTTCCATATTCATTGTTCAAGCAAATCAGTGTAGCAAACTGAGCAATAATTAATTTATTCATGCACTTTCTCTTGTTACTTCAAGGCTTGAATGTTTGATTCATTCATTATTGTTATTTTATTTTAGAATTTATTATTAGCCTGTGGACAAAGTGTATTTTGATATTTACCTCAGGAGGCTGCAAATAGAAAAGAAGCACTCAATTTTATAAAAATTTTATTTGATATGCCATTGATAGTTTTTTAATTTTTATGAGTATTATTATTAGAAACTTGATTTTGCATGTCACTATAAAGTTATATAAGCCTCGCTTGTTCAATATTCAATGCAAAACTTGTTTGGGTCCCTCTTAAAAGGTTCATTTGTTCAACCCTTGGCCCGCGGTCAGAGGTGGGTAGTAACACGCTACATTTACTCCGTTACATTTACTTGAGTAACTTTTGGGATAAATTGTACTTCTACGAGTAGTTTTTATGCAACATACTTTTACTTTTACTTGAGTATATTTAAGAGAAGAAACGCTACTTTTACTCCGTTCCATTTATCAATCAATCAATGTTTATTTATATAGCCCCAAATCACAAATGTCTCAAAGGACTGCACAAATCATTACGACTACAACATCCTCAGAAGAACCCACAAAAGGGCAAGGAAAACTCACACCCAGTGGGCAGGGAGAATTCACATCCAGTGGGACGCCAGGGACAATGCTGACTATGAGAAACCTTGGAGAGGACCTCAGATGTGGGCAACCCCCCCCTCTAGGGGACCGAAAGCAATGGATGTCGAGCGGGTCTAACATGATACTGTGAAAGTTCAATCCATAGTGGCTCCAACACAGCCGCGAGAGTTCAGTTCAAGCGGATCCAAGACAGCAGCGAGAGTCCCGTCCACAGGAAACCATCTCAAGCGGAGGCGGATCAGCAGCGTAGAGATGTCCCCAACCGATACAGGTGAGCGGTCCATCCTGGGTCCCGACGAGCGGTCCATCCTGGGTCTCGACTCTGGACAGCCAGTACTTCATCCATGGTCATCGGACCGGACCCCCTCCACAAGGGAGGGGGGGACATAGGAGAAAGAAAAGAAGCGGCAGATCAACTGGTCTAAAAAGGAGGTCTATTTAAAGGCTAGAGTATACAGATGAGTTTTAAGGTGAGACTTAAATGCTTCTACTGAGGTAGCATCTCGAACTGTTACCGGGAGGGCATTCCAGAGTACTGGAGCCCGAACGGAAAACGCTCTAAAGCCCGCAGACTTTTTTGGGCTCTAGGAATCACTAATAAGCCGGAGTCTTTTGAATGCAGATTTCTTGCCGGGACATATGGTACAATACAATCGGCAAGATAGGATGGAGCTAGACCGTGTAGTATTTTATACGTAAGTAGTAAAACCTTAAAGTCACATCTTAAGTGCACAGGAAGCCAGTGCAGGTGAGCCAGTACAGGCGTAATGTGATCAAACTTTCTTGTTCTTGTCAAAAGTCTAGCAGCCGCATTTTGTACCAACTGTAATCTTTTAATGCTACATTAAGCTCGCTACTCGCTACTTTTTTTATCGATCTATTAATGTTTGTTTTGGTTAATGACAGAGCTTCAAAGTAGAATCCACGCATGCCTGCATTTCACCAATCTAATGCAGTCACTGGTGACGTTGGACCAATCAAACAGAGCCAGGCGGTCACATGACCGTGATACGTAAAACCCGACTTAAACATGTTGACAAACTTATTGGGGTGTTACCATTTAGTGGTCAATTGTACGGAATATGTACTGTACTGTGCTATCTACTAATAAAAGTTTCAATCAATCAATCAAAAGTGTAAAGGAAAAAAGACACTTTTTATTTCAACCGTACTTCCCGTCAAAAGCCTAAAGACTGATCCCACAGTTCCTGTCTTCACAATAAAAGTGCCGCTCCATCGCGCCTGCACTAACAAAATAAGAGTCTCCGAAAGCCAGCGCAAGCAAGCTAGCAAGCTACGGAGTTTGCCGCCAATGTATTTCTTGTAAAGTATATAAAAACGAATATGGAAGCTGGACAAATAAGATGCCAAAAACCAACGACTTTCATGTGGTATCAGACAGGAAGGAGGAACTTTTTTTCTCCTCCATTTGAAAACCTGGACGTCTTGATTCCAATCAATGCAAGTCATCAGAATCAGGTGATACACCAACTTATATTCTTGTCTTCATGAAAGATAGGAATCTATATGTTAAACATGCATGTATATTCATTAAAACACCTTTAACATGTCAACAAAAACGGCAAAATAAATAAATATAAATTATATACTGTATTTATAAATGATATATCATATATATATATATATATATATATATATATATATATATATATGATATGTGTGTGTATGTATATATGAGGTAGATCACCTCGACTTGGTCATTTACTAAGTAATTGATAAACGTTGAAAAACTTATTGGGGTGTTACCATTTAGTGGTCAATTGTACGGAATATGTACTGTACTGTGCAATCTACTAATACAAGTTTTAATCAGTCAATCAATCAATCAAATCAATGAATGCCTACTGAGGCTATGGTGCTGTTAAGTTATTGTGGCTCAATTGCCATTTTTTTTAATTTTATTTTAATGTACTATTATTTAATATATATTATTGTTTTAGTTGCTTAAGATACATTCCTGGCTCTGAATTTGCTCATTGCTATTTTTATGTTTTTGTGCATTATTTGTTGCGGTGATAATTAAACAAACAGGTTACTCATTTTACAGTGGATGTCAGGTGTAGATCCACCCATGGCGTTTGTTTACATTGTTGCTTTGGTTACGGCATCACATTTTTTCCTTGTCCTGCAGGGATGATACTTGTAAGAAACTTACTTTATTTGTCGCTATGGTGGCATGGATTAGTGATTTAGAAGTAGCTAAAACACTGCCGATATCGGCTGGATTTTAGAGGGGGTGGGCGGTACTTTTTAGAGGTGATATAGTACCGGATATGATTCATTGGTATCGCGGTACTATACTGTGGAGGGAGGGGTGGCCAGCGCTGCCTGCAGGAGCAGAGGTCGCCGCCTCTGTCCATGGTGCTGAGGGCAGAGGACCGACCGGCCGCCTTCGCCTCGTTGAGAAACGTGGCTTCCCTTTGAGACACTAGCGGTCACCACACCCGTGGCCACACCCCTCCGACTTTCAAGTTGTACAGGTACGACCATATAATCCCACTAAAACACTAGTAACACAATAAGCAGATAAGGGATTTTACAGAATTATCCGAGTAAATTTGTCTAATAACATCTGAATCGCTCTGCTGTCTAGTTTTTTTGTTTGTTTGTTTGTTTTTTGTTTTTCTAGACCAGGGTTCGGGAACCTATTTGGCTGAGAGAGCCAAGAAGCCAAATATTTTAAAATGTATTTCCCTAAGAGCCATATAATATTTTTTCTTAACACTGAACACAACTAAACGCGTGCATTTTTAAGTAAGACCAACATTTCCAGAGTATAATAGGTCTCTTATTTTTTATAATAACATTGTTGTTCTGAAGCTAACTGTGGAGGGGGCGTGGCCTGCGGGCCTGCAGCAAAGCAGGATGTTGCCAGGACCGGCCTCGAAATCAGCGACAGGTGCGCAGACGGCGCACCTGGGCCTTGTTATCTGATCACCTGTCGCTCTGCTATAAGCAGCAGCCAGGGAGGAGAGACAGGGTTGGGGCTGGAGCCAGAGCGCGAGTGAGGACGAAAGAGAAAAAGACAATTGCTGGAAAGCAACTGAGAGAAAAATAAAATAAAACAATATTGTAACCCTAAAACAGGCTCTTGGTGGTCTGAAGAACCCCCAGGAGGGCAAGGCCCACACTAACAAATAATAAATAAATTACTTCTTACCATTAACGCAACTTCCATCCATCCATCATCTTCCGCTTATCCGAGGTAGGGTCGCGGGGGCAACAGCCTAAGCAGGGAAACCCAGACTTCCCTTTCCCCAGCCACTTCGTCTAGCTCTTCCCGGGGGGTCCCGAGGCGTTCCCTGGCCAGCCGGGAGACATAGTCTTCCCAACGTGTCCTGGGTCTTCCCCGTGGCCTCCTACCGGTTGGACGTGCCCTAAAAACCTCCCTAGGGAGGCGTTCGGGTGGCATCCTGACCAGATGCTCAGAACCACCTCATCTGGCTCCTCTTGATGTGAAGGAGCAGCGGCTTTACTTTGAGTTCCCCCCGGATGGCAGAGCTTCTCACCCTATCTCTAAGGGAGAGCCCCGCCACCCGGCGGAGGAAACTCATTTCGGCCGCTTGTACCTGTGATCTTATCCTTTCGGTCATGACCATAGGTGAGGATGGGAACGTAGATCGACCGGTAAATTAACGCAACTTCTTGAACATAAAAAAAACATGAGAATGTTTTCTATTTTGAACATTATTTTTAAGCAATGTCAGCTCAGATTTATCCGAGAGCCAGATGCAGTCATCAAAAGAGACACATCTGGCTCTAGAGCCATAGGTTCCCTACCCCTGTTCTAGACCTTCACTCTCACTTTCCTCATCCACGAATCTTTCATCCTCGTCAAATTAATGGGGAAATCGCCACTTTCTCGGTCTGAATCGCTCTCGCTGCTGATGGCCATGATTATAAACAATGTGAGGATGTGAAGAGCTCCACAACCCGTGACGTCACGCGCACATCGTCTGCTACTTCCGGTACAGGCAAGGCTTTTTTATTAGCGACCAAAAGTTGCGAACTTTATGGTCGATGTTCTCTACTAAATCCTTTCAGCAAAAATATGGCAATATCGCGAAATGATCGAATATGACACATGGAATGAACCTGCTATCCACGTTCGAATAAGAAAATCTCATTTCAGTAGGCCTTTAATCGGCCCCACCTGTGATTACTAGCTCAAGTTCTTGTCCAACCGCATAATTCATTTGGATTGTGTGCATATGTGAGTCCGTGTGAGTGTGTGGCAAGACAGTGACAGAGGGTCTCATTGAAACATCGGTGGTCTCCCGGGGCCTGCTAAAAAGAGAGAGAGAGTCTGGATGTAGTGAACGAGGGGCTGGGGAATCATTGTGTGTGTGTGTGTGTGTGTGTGTGTGTGTGTGTGTGTGCAATACATCCGTTCCGGTGGCGTCTAACCTTGGCACGTCCTGCCATGTGTGACAGGGTTACACAGTTTGCTAGAGTGTGTAGGAGCATGCACCTTGTCTGGGGGAGTCAGCATGTGTGTGTGTGTGTGTGTGTGTGTGTGTGTGTGTGTGTGTGTGTGTGTGTGTGTGTGTGTGTGTATGCAACACAAAAATATGGAGAAAAGGGGGAGTGGTTGGTCACATTGTTTAGTGTCTTTGTATGTTCTTGCCCCCGGGAGAAGAGGTACTGTAAGGGGAAAAAAATGTGTGTGTGTGTGTGTGTGTGTGTGTGTGTGTGTGTGTGTGTGTGCGCGTGTGTGTGTGTGTGTGTGTGTGTGTGTGTGTGTGTGTGTGTGTGTGTGTGTGTGTGTGTGTGTGTGTGTGTGTGTGTGTGTGTAAAAACACATGACATGTAGAGGGAGGGCAGTGCAGGGCCGCACCTTGCTAAATTGGGGCCCTGAGCAGAATTTTATTTCGAAAAGCCCCTACCATTCTGCGATGAGCTGGCGACTTGTCCAGGGTGTACGCGACCTTCCGCCGGATTGTAGCTGAAATAGGCGCCAGCGCCCCCCGCGTGAGCCCCAAAAAGGGAATAAGCGGTAGAAAATGGATGTGTGTGTGTGTGTGTGTGTGTGTGCGTGCGTGCGTGCGTGCGTGCGTGTGTGTGTGTGTGTGTGTGTGTGTGTGTGTGTGTGTGTGTGTGTGTGCGTGCGTGTGTGTGTGTGTAAAAACACATGACATGTAGAGGGAGGGCAGTGCAGGGCCGCACCTTGCTAAATTGGGGCCCTGAGCGGAATTTTATTTCGAAAAGCCCCTACCATTCTGCAATGAGCTGGCGACTTGTCCAGGGTGTACCCGGCCTTCCGCCCGATTGTAGCTGAAATAGGCGCCAGCGCCCCCCGGCGTCACCCCAAAAAAGGGAATAAGTGGTAGGAAATGGATGTGTGTGTGTGTGTAAAAACACATGACATGTAGAGGGAGGGCAGTGCAGGGCCGCACCTTGCTAAATTGGGGCCCTGAGCAGAATTTTATTTCGAAAAGCCCCTACCATTCTGCGATGAGCTGGCGACTTGTCCAGGGTGTACGCGACCTTCCGCCGGATTGTAGCTGAAATAGGCGCCAGCGCCCCCCGCGTGACCCCAAAAAAGGGAATAAGCGGTAGAAAATGGATGTGTGTGTGTGTGTGTGTGTGTGTGTGTGTGTGTGTGTGTATGTGTGTGTGTGTGTGTGTAAAAACATATGACATGTAGAGGGAGGGCAGTGCAGGGCCGCACCTTGCTAAATTGGGGCCCTGAGCGAAATTTTATTTTGAAAAGCCCCTACCATTCTGCGATGAGCTGGCGACTTGTCCAGGGTGTACCCGGCCTTCCGCCCGATTGTAGCTGAGATAGGCGCCAGCGCCCCCCCCCCGTGACCCTAAAAAAGGGAATAAGCGGTAGAAAATGGATGTGTGTGTGTGTGTGTGTGTGTGTGTGTGTGTGTGTGTGTGTGTGTGTGTGTGTGTGTGTGTGTGTGTGTGTGTGTGTGTGTGTGTGTGTGTGTGTGTGTAAAAACACATGACACGTAGAGGGAGGGCAGTGCAGGGCCGCACCTTGCTAAATTGGGGCCCTGAGCGGAATTTTATTTTGAAAAGCCCCTACCATTCTGCGATGAGCTGGCGACTTGTCCAGGGTGTACCCGGCCTTCCGCCCGGTTGTAGTTGAAATAGGCGCCAGCGCCCCCCGCGTGACCCCAAAAAAGGGAATAAGCGGTAGAAAATGGATGTGTGTGTGTGTGTGTGTGTGTGTGTGTGTGTGCGTGTGTGCGTGTGTGTGTGTGTGTGTGTGTGTGTGTGTGTGTGTGTGTGTGTGTGTGTGTGTGTGTGTAAAAACACATGACATGTAGAGGGAGGGCAGTGCAGGGCCGCACCTTGCTAAATTGGGGCCCTGAGCGGAATTTCATTTTGAAAAGCCCCTACCATTCTGCGATGAGCTGGCGACTTGTCCAGGGTGTACCCGGCCTTCCACCCGATTGCAGCTGAAATAGGCGCCAGCGCCCCCCCCCCCCCGTGACCCCAAAAAAGGGAATAAGCGGTAGAAAATGGATGTGTGTGTGTGTGTGTGTGTGTGCGTGTGTGTGTGTGTGTGTGTGTGTGTGTGTGTGTGTGTGTGTGTGTGTGTGTGTGTGTGTGTGTGTGTGTGTGTGTGTAAAAACACATGACATGTAGAGGGAGGGCAGTGCAGGGCCGCACCTTGGGGCACTAATTAATTTAAAACCTCTTCTCACTCCTGCGCTTACCAAAGGCATGCGGTAAAAGTAAGCATGCGCTAATTGTTTTAAAACCTCTTCTCACTCTGGCACTTACCAAAGGCAGGCAGTAAAAATTTGAGTGTGATGTAAGCTTGGACCTTAAATCCTACTGAATAGCTCTTAATATTCTTCTCTTTATGCGATTTCAAATCACCTGTATTGAAATCAGCCTCCTCCATTTTGAAAATGATGACAGGGGAAGTGTCACTTGTGACGTCACGAGTTTGACTCTGCGGTAATACTAAGCATGCGCTAATTATTTTGCGAAGTGAGTTTGACCCGGCAGTAATTCAATGCAGGTGCATCCTATATATGCCCTCCGGCAATTCAAGGAAATACGGTAATCTCCCACGGCACACCAGACTGTATCTCACGACACACTACTGTGCCGCGGCGCAGTGGTTGAAAATCACTGTCCTAATCACAGGTGTTTAAAATCAAGCATTTAGGCATGGAGACTGTTTCTACAAACATTTGTGAAAGAATGGGCCACTTTCAGTGATTTCCAGCATGAAACTGTCATAGGATGCCACCTGTTCAGCAAATCCGTTCGTGAAATTTCCTCGCTCCTAAATACTCCAAAGTCAACTGTTGGCTTTATTATAAGAAAATGGAAAAATTTGGGAACAACAGCAACTCAGCCACCAAGTGGTAGGCCACATAAGTAAAGATCGTGCGTAATATGCATATAGTTACACCCTGTCACATCACGCCGTGACTTATTTTGAGTTTGTTGCTGTTTTCCTGTGTGTAGTGTTTTAGTTCTTGTCTTGCGTTCCAATTTTGGTGCAATTTTCCTCTTTTTTTGATATTTTCCTGTAGCAGTTTCATGTCGTCCTTTGATCTACTTTGTTTTAGCATAGAAGAATATTTACCTCTCTTTGTGGGAACATTGTCAATGTCATGTTCGGATGTACATTGAGGACGCCGTCTTTGCTCCACAGTAAGTCTTTGCTGTCGTCCAGCATTCTGTTTTTGTTTACTTTGTAGCCAGTTCAGTTTCAGTTTCGTTCTGCATAGCCTTCCTTAAGCTTCAATGCCTCTTCTTCGTGGCACTCACCTTTTTTTTATTTTTAATTTAAGCATTAGATACTTTTTTACCTGCACACTGCCTCCCGCTGTTTCCAACATCTGCAAAGCAATTAGCCACCGGCTGCCACCTACTGATTACAGTAGGCGGACACCTACTGAGTATTACACGGTTACTCTGCCGAGCTCAAGATAGTACCGACACTCAACAACAACACATTATTTGTAGACTATAATCACTGGTTTGCAAAAAATATGTTTACCCCAAATATTGTAGGTGAAATTAGATTATCTCCCACGGCACACCAGACTGTATCTCACAACACACTAATGTGCCTCGGCACAGTGGTTGAAAAAAACTGTCCTAATCACTTGGCCCAGCCACAGGTGTATAAAATCAAGTATTTAGGCATGGAGACTGTTTCTACAAACATTTGTGAAAGAATGGGCCACTTTCAGTGATTTCCAGCGTGGAACTGTCATAGGATGCCACCTGTGCAACAAATCCGTTCGTGAAATTTCCTCACTTCTAAATACTCCAAAGTCAACTGTCGGCTTTATTATAAGAAAATGGAAAAATTTGGGAACAACAGCAACTCAGCCACCAAGTGGTAGGTCACATAAGTAAATATCGTGCGTAATATGCATATAGTTACACCCTGTCACATCACGCCGTGACTTATTTTGAGTTTTTTGCTGTTTTCCTGTGTGTAGTGTTTTAGTTCTTGTCTTGCGTTCCTATTTTGGTGCAATTTTCCTCTTTTTTTGATATTTTCCTGTAGCAGTTTCATGTCGTCCTTTGATCTATTTTGTTTTAGCATAGAAGAATATTTACCTTTCTTTGTGGGGACATTGTCAAGGTCATGTTCGGATGTACATTGTGGACACCGTCTTTGCTCCACAGTAAGTCTTTGCTGTCGTCCAGCATTCTGTTTTTGTTTACTTTGTAGCCAGTTCAGTTTCAGTTTCGTTCTGCATAGCCTTCCTTAAGCTTCAATGACTCTTCTTCGGGGCACTCACCTTTTGTTTATTTTTAGTTTAAGCATTAGATACTTTTTACCAACACATAATTTGTAGACTATGATTACTGGTTTGCAAAAAAATATTTTTACCCCAAGTAAGTGAAATTAGATACCGTGTTTCCTTGAATTGCCACCGGGGCGCTAATTAATTTAAAACCTCTTCTCACTCCTGCGCTTAACAAAGGCATGCGGTAAAAGTAAGCATGCGCAAATTTTTTTAAAACCTCTTCTCACTCTGGCACTTACCAAAGGCAGGCAGTAAAAATTTGAGTGTGATGCAAGCTTGGACCTTAAATCCTACTGAATAGCTCCTAATCTTCTTCCCTTTATGCGATTTAAAATCACCTGTATTGAAATCAGCCTCCTCCATTTTGAAAATGATGACAGGGGAAGTGTCACTCGTGACGTCACGAGTTTGACCAGGCGGTAATACTAAGGATGCGCTAATTATTTTGCGAAATGAGTTTGATCCGGCAGTAATTCAAGGCAGGCGCATAATATATGCCCTCCGGCAATTCAAGGAAATACGGTAATCTCCCACGGCACACCAGACTGTATCTCACGACACATTAGTGTGCCACGGCGCAGTGGTTGAAAAACACTGTCCTAATCACAGGTGTTTAAAATCAAGCATTTAGAAATGGAGACTGTTTGTACAAACATTTGTGAAAGAATGGGCCACTTTCAGTGATTTCCAGCGTGGAACTGTCATAGGATGCCACCTGTGCAACAAATCTGTTTGTGAAATGTCCTCGCTCCTAAATACTCCAAAGTCAACTGTCGGCTTTATTATAAGAAAATGGAAAAATTTGGGAACAACAGCAACTCAGCCACCAAGTGGTAGGTCACATAAGTAAAGATCGTGCGTAATATGCATATAGTTACACCCTGTCACATCACGCCGTGACTTATTTTGAGTTTTTTGCTGTTTTCCTGTGTGTAGTGTTTTAGTTCTTGTCTTACGTTCCAATTTTGGTGCAATTTTCCTCTTTTTTTTTATATTTTCCTGTAGCAGTTTCATGTCTTCCTTTGATCTACTTTGTTTTAGCAATGAAGAATATTTACCTTTCTTTGTGGGGACATTGTCGATTGTCAATGTCATGTTCGGATATACATTGTGGACGCCGTCTTTGCTCCACAGTAAGTCTTTGCTGTCGTCCAGCATTCTGTTTTTGTTTACTTTGTAGCCAGTTCAGTTTTAGTTTCGTTCTGCATAGCCTTCCTTATGCTTCAATGCCTCTTCTTCGGGGCACTCACCTTATTTTTATTTTTAGTTTAAGCATTAAATACTTTTTACCAACACATAATTTGTAGACTATGATTACTGGTTTGCAAAAAATATTTTTACCCCAAGTAAGTGAAATCACATACCGCATTTCCTTGAATTGCCGCCGGGGCGCTAATTAATTTAAAACCTCTTCTCACTCCTGCGCTTACCAAAGGCATGCGGTAAAAGTAAGCATGCGCTAATTATTTTAAAACCTCTTCTCACTCTGGCACTTACCAAAGGCAGGCAGTAAAAATTTGAGTGTGATGTAAGCTTGGACCTTAAATCCTACTGAATAGCTCTTAATCTTCTTCCCTTTATGCGATTTCAAATCACCTGTATTGAAATCAGCCTCCTCCATTTTGAAAATGATGACAGGGGAAGTGTCACTCGTGACGTCACGAGTTTGACCCGGCGGTAATGCTAAGCATGCGCTAATTATTTTGCGAAGTGAGTTCGACCCGGCAGTAATTCAAGGCAGGTGCATACTATATATGCCCTCCGGCAATTCAAGGAAATACGGTAATCTCCCACGGCACACCAGACTGTATCTCACGACACACTAGTGTGCCACGGCGCGGTGGTTGAAAAACACTGTCCTAATCACAGGTGTTTAAAATCAAGCATTTAGAAATGGAGACTGTTTCTACAAACATTTGTGAAAGAATGGGCCGCTTTCAGTGATTTCCAGCATGGAACTGTCATAGGATGCCACCTGTGCAACAAATTCGTTCGTGAAATTTCCTCGCTTCTAAATACTCCAAAGTCAACTGTCGGCTTTATTATAAGAAAATGGAAAAATTTGGGAACAACAGCAACTCAGCCACCAAGTGGTAGGTCACATAAGTAAAGATCGTGCGTAATATGCATATAGTTACACCCTGTCACATCATGCCGTGACATATTTTGAGTTGTTTGCTGTTTTCCTGTGTGTAGTGTTTTAGTTCTTGTCTTGCGTTCCTATTTTGGTGGCTTTTTCTCTTTTTTTGATATTTTCCTGTAGCAGTTTCATGTCGTCCTTTGATCTACTTTGTTTTAGCATAGAAGAATATTTACCTTTCTTTGTGGGAACAATTTCAATGTAATGTTCGGATGTACATTGTGGACGCCGTCTTTGCTCCACAGTAAAAGTCTTTGCTGTCGTCCAGCATTCTGTTTTTGTTTACTTTGTAGCCAGCTCAGTTTTAGTTTCGTTCTGCCTTCCTTAAGTTTCAATGCCTCTTCTTCGGGGCACTCACCTTTTTTTTATTTTTAGTTTAAGCATTAGATACTTTTTTACCTTCACGCTGCCTCCCGCTGTTTCCGACATCTGCAAAGCAATAAGCTACCGGCTGCCACCTACTGATTACAGTAGGCGGACACCTACTGAGTATTACACGGTTACTCTGCCGAGCTCAAGATAGTACCAACACTCAACAACAACACAGAATTTGTAGATTATAATCACTGGTTTGCAAAAAATATGTTTACCCCAAATATTGTAGGTGAAATTAGATTATCTCCCACGGCACACCAGACTGTATCTCACGACACACTAAAGTGCCTCGGCACAGTGGTTGAAAAACACTGTCCTAATCACTTGGCCCAGCCACAGGTGTATAAAATCAAGCATTTAGGCATGGAGACTGTTTCTACAAACATTTGTGAAAGAATGGGCCACTTTCAATGATTTCCAGCGTGGAACTGTCATAGGATGCCACCTGTGCAACAAATTCGTTCGTGAAATTTCCTCGCTCCTAAATACTCCAAAGTCAACTGTCGGCTTTATTATAAGAAAATGGAAAAATTTGGGAACAACAGCAACTCAGCCACCAAGTGGTAGGTCACATAAGTAAATATCGTGCGTAATATGCATATAGTTACACCCTGTCACATCACGCCGTGACTTATTTTGAGTTTTTTGCTGTTTTCCTGTGTGTAGTGTTTTAGTTCTTGTCTTGCGTTCCTATTTTGGGGCAATTTTCTCTTTTTTTGATATTTTCCTATATGTCGTCCTTTGATCTACTTTGTTTTAGCATAGAAGAATATTTACCTTTCTTTGTGGGGACATTGTCGATTGTCAAGGTCATGTTCGGATGTACATTGTGGACGCCGTCTTTGCTCCACAGTAAAAGTCTTTGCTGTCGTCCAGCATTCTGTTTTTGTTTACTTTGTAGCCAGTTCAGTTTTAGTTTCGTTCTGCATAGCCTTCCTTAAGCTTCAATGCCTCTTCTTCGGGGCACTCACCTTTTGTTTATTTTTAGTTTAAGCATTAGACACTTTTCACCAACACATAATTTGTAGACTATGATTACTGGTTTGCAAAAAATATTTTTACCCCAAGTAAGTGAAATTAGATACCTTATTTCCTTGAATTGCCGCCGGGGCGCTAATTGATTTAAACCCTCGTCTCACTCCTGCGCTTACCAAAGGCATGCGGTAAAAATAAGCATGCGCTAATTGTTTTAAAACCTCTTCTCACTCTGGCACTTACCAAAAGCAGGCAGTAAAAATTTGAGTGTGATGTAAGCTTGGACCTTAAATCCTACTGAATAGCTCTTAGTCGTCTTCCCTTTATGCGATTTCAAATCACCTGTATTGAAATCAGCCTCCTCCATTTTGAAAATGATGACAGGGGAAGTGTCACTTGTGACGTCACGAGTTTGACACGGCGGTAACGCTAAGCATGCGCTAATTATTTTGCGAAGTGAGTTTGACCCAGCAGTAATTCAAGGCGGGGGCATACTATATATGCCCTCCGGCAATTCAAGGAAATACGGTAATCTCCCACGGCACACCAGACTGTATCTCACGACACACTAGTGTGCCACGGCGCGGTGGTTGAAAAACACTGTCCTAATCACAGGTGTTTAAAATCAAGCATTTAGGCATGGAGACTGTTTCTACAAACATTTGTGAAAGAATGGGCCACTTTCAGTGATTTCCAGCATGGAACTGTCATGGGATGCCACCTGTGCAACAAATCCGTTCGTGAAATTTCCTCACTTCTAAATACTCCAAAGTCAACTGTCGGCTTTATTATAAGAAAATGGAAAAATTTGGGAACAACAGCAACTCAGCCACCAAGTGGTAGGTCACATAAGTAAAGATCGTGCGTAATATGCATATAGTTACACCCTGTCACATCACGCCGTGACATATTTTGAGTTGTTTGCTGTTTTCCTGTGTGTAGTGTTTTAGTTCTTGTCTTGCGTTCCTATTTTGGTGGCTTTTTCTCTTTTTTTGATATTTTCCTGTAGCAGTTTCATGTCGTCCTTTGATCTACTTTGTTTTAGCATAGAAGAATATTTACCTTTCTTTGTGGGAACATTGTCAATGTAATGTTCGGATGTACATTGTGGACGCCGTCTTTGCTCCACAGTAAGTCTTTGCTGTCGTCCAGCATTCTGTTTTTGTTTACTTTGTAGCCAGTTCAGTTTCAGTTTCGTTCTGCATAGCCTTCCTTAAGTTTCAATGCCTCTTCTTCGGGGCACTCACCTTTTTTTTATTTTTAATTTAAGCATTAGATACTTTTTTACCTGCACGCTGCCTCCCGCTGTTTCCGACATCTGCAAAGCAATAAGCTACCGGCTGCCACCTACTGATTACAGTAGGCGGACACCTACTGAGTATTACACGGTTACTCTGCTGAGCTCAAGATAGTACCGACACTCAACAACAACACAGAATTTGTAGATTATAATCACTGGTTTGCAAAAAATATGTTTACCCCAAATATTGTAGGTGAAATTAGATTATCTCCCACGGCACACCAGACTGTATCTCACGACACACTAAAGTGCCTCGGCACAGTGGTTGGAAAACACTGTCCTAATCACTTGGCCCAGCCACAGGTGTATAAAATCAAGCATTTAGGCATGGAGACTGTTTCTACAAACATTTTTGAAAGAATGGGCCACTTTCAGTAATTTCCAGCGTGGAACTGTCATAGGATGCCACCTGTGCAACAAATCCGTTTGTGAAATTTCCTCACTTCTAAATACTCCAAAGTCAACTGTCGGCTTTATTATAAGAAAATGGACAAATTTGGGAACAACAGCAACTCAGCCACCAAGTGGTAGGTCATATAAGTAAATATTGTGCGTAATCTGTATTTAGTTAGGGCAGTGTGTCAGCACTTGGAGCCATATGTGTTTAAAAAAAACACACTTTTATACACAAAGACCCACAAAAAGAACTTCCCTTTCATTATTTTCTATATATTTTTTTAATGTCTTTCAGGTGCCTGATCGATTTATCGAGGTGGCCCAGGTGACCCTTCGCGAGTTCTTCAACGCCATCGTGGCGGGCAAAGACGCCGACCCGTCGTGGAAGAAGGCGATCTACAAGGTGATCTGCAAACTGGACAGTGAGGTCCCGGACACCTTCAAGTCCCCAAACTGCCTCCAGGATCTCCTGCACGACTGACAATTAAGGGAGGAGGCCGGAACATAGAACCCGGGTCGTGGCGTGGATCGTGTGAACCTTTCTAATGTGTCGTTAGCTGACGTGGAATGAGAACACTTTTTTTTTTGTTCTGGACTATTCCTCAAGAGGCAAACGCTTGAGGGAGTCGCACTTACCGATGTTCCTCTTCCTCGGACCGCTTTGTCCACGCATGCTCTTCATCCTCTCGCGGACAGTGGGCGGAGCCAACTGGCGATAAAGAAAATAATATATAAAGATCTTTTTATTGTTGGTGTTTGTAAGTGTAATGGACATTTATGAAGGGAAAAAAAAAAGAGATGTTTCTGTATTTTTTTGTTTTTTTTTGCTTTCCACCTTTGTATAAACGTCCATCCTCACCTCGTGCACGCCGACACGCGATGGCGAAGCTTTGTAGCATTCCCACGACAGCGCCCATTTCCCGAGAACGTGTTCATGCGAGTGTGGCGAGACGTGCTGGCTGTTTTTTTTTGCCCGTATGTCACGTTCAGTGTAAGCCAGGGGTGTCAAACTCATTTTTAAAAAAATCCACTCCCGATGGGCCAGGACTGGTAAAATCACGGCACGATAACTTAAAAATAAAGACAACTTCAGATTGATTTCATCCATCCATTCATTTTCTACCGCTTGACCTTTTCGGGATTGCGGGGAGTCGCTGGGGCTTATCTCAGCTGCATTCGGGCGGAAGGCGGCGTACACCCTGGATAAGTCGCCACCTAATCGCATGACCAGTTTATTTTTTACCAATCAACCTATCCCTAAGTGCATATTTTTGGAAGTGGGAGGAAACCGGAGCACCCGGAGGGAACCCAAGCAGAACATGCAAACCACACAGAAAGATTCAGAACGCGGGATCGAACCCGGGACCTTCGTATTGTGAGGCAGACGCACAAACCCCTCAACCACCGTGCTCTGTTTAAAAATGGAACAAGCACATTCTGAAAATTTACAAATTATAATGTATGTTTGTTTTTTTACACTTACATGTTGTTGTTAATAGTAGTTTACCTTTAGGCAGAGACACTAACCCCCTCTTCTGAATGAATGATGTCATAATGTTCATCGGTCAACTCATTGGTGTTAATTTTCAATCCATCAAGATAAAAAAAAGTAATATTAAAATCAAATTACAGGATTTCATTCATGTAGTTTCCTCTATTTTTCCTTTTTTTTTTTTTTTTTACATATGTGGCATCATCTACAAAGATACAAAGAATTGCTATGGCGACATCTAGTGGACACATTTGGAACAGCAGTTTATTTCATTCAAAAATCCCGGCTTATTTTTAATACATAGCAAACCCATCCCGCGGTAAAAAAAAACAAAAAACTGTTATATATAAATATGTATATATATATATATATATATATATATATATATATCCATCCATTTTCTACTGGTTATTCCCTTTGGAGTCGCGGGGGGCGCTGGTGCCTATCTCAGCTCCAATCGGGCGGAAGGCAGAGTACACCCTGGACAAGTCACCACTTCATCTACCAACATGGCCGTGCCACCATTTTGAGGGTTGCAGGTTCGATCCCCGCTTCCGCTATCCTAGTCACTGCCGTTGTGTCCTTGGGCAAGACACTTTACCCACCTGCTCCCAGTGCCACCCACACTGGTTTAAATGTAACTTAGATATTTTAAAGCGCTTTGAGTCACTAGAGAAAAGCGCTATATAAAGATAATTCAAGTTACTATATATATATTTAACAGGTCTTATCTGGCCAGCGGCATGAGTATATATATATATATATATATATATATATATATATATATATAAAACCTGTTCTGTGCCTTTTTATAAAACAAAAACACACATGCTTGGCTTTTGGTTATTAATTCTAAATCGTAAATGAGTAGAGAACAATTGAGTCAACGAATCGAGGGCCCCCTATTGCGCCCACTATACCCTTTCTAAAAACAGGGCCAACAATACTCCATTTACCTGCCGCATCACCTCCAAAGATACAAAGAATTGCTATGGCGACATCTAGTGGACACATTTGGAAAAGCAGTTTCTTTCATTCAAAAATTTGGGCTAATTTTTCATACTTAGAAAAACTAATCCCGCGGGCTGGATAAAACCTGTTTTTATATATATGTATATATATATATATATATATATGTATATATATATATATATATATATATATATATATATATATATATATATATATGTATGTAGGTGTGGGAAAAATCACAAGACTACTTCATCTCTACAGAACTGTTTCATGAGGGGTTCCCTCAATCATCAGATGAAAAAAAAAAATCTCCTGATGATTGAGGGAACCCCTCATGAAACAGTTCTGTAGAGATGAAGTAGTCTAGTGATTTTTCCCACACCTACATATTGCGCTCTACCACGGTATCGAGCACTATTCTCTGGATAATCTAATTAAGATATATATATATATATATATATATATATATATATATATATATATATATATATATATATATATATATATATATATATATATATATATATATATATATATAACCTGTTCTGTGGCGTATATAAAACAAAAACACACTGTGAACGACCTAAGCCGTCGTCGCTCGGGTTCCACTGACCACTCAGGAAGGACATGATTGAGCAGGTTTGAGTCTCGTTTATTTTTCAATAACAGGAAGCGCCGTAGTCGCTCACACTGCTCGCTCCTGTGTCTCGCTCTTTAGTCGGCCGCGTCTTCGTCGCCGTCTTGCTCTCCCTCTCTTGCGCTCAGCATCCGCTTCTGCCTCTCCAACTCCTTCTGCCCCGATCTCTCCTCCTTCTCCCCTTTTATGCAGCCTAAGGAGAAATGTTAATGGTCTGCCGGTGCGCCATCCACGCACCTAAACAAGATTGCGGCGTCGCTCCCGGCACGCCCCGCCTCTCCGCTCCGCAGCATTCTCCGCCCTCCTTGCCGCCATCTTGGGCAGGGCTCCAGATCGCCCACTCTACCCTTTCTAAAAACAGCGCTAACAATACTCCATTTACGTGCCGTGACCTGAAAATTAACCTAATATGAGTGATATTGTTATTATAAGCGCGGACGCAGGCGGCTTATTTTTGATAGCAGTGAGCTAATGCTAGCTTTTGCTGCTATTGTTGACAAATTGAGCTTCCGTTTTGTCTCCATCCATCCGTCCATTTCCTACCGCTTGTCCCTTTTGGTGGTCGCGGAGGCCGCTGGAGCCTATCTCAGCTGCATTCGGGCTGAGATAGGCATTCGGTGTCAAACATCCATCCATCCATTTACTACCGCTTATTCCCTTTTGGGGTCACGGGGGGCTCTGGCGCCTATCTCAGCTACAATCGGGCGGAAGGCGGGGTACACCCCGGACAAGTCACCACTTTATCACAGGGCACAGATAGACAAATAACATGGCGAAAAAGTCTGCGATGAGGCGGCGACTTGTCCAGGGTGTACCCCGCCTTCCGCCCGATTGTAGCTAAAATATGCACCAGCGCCACCCACGATTCCAAAGGGAATAAGCGGTAGAAAATGGATGGATGGATGGATAGCAAAAAAGTAAATTCTAGATTAAATTCCATGCATCTCTCACCTGATGGTAGAAAAATGTTTGACACCTGGCCCTACAATGAGGTGGCGACTTGTCCAGGGTGTACCCCGCCTTCCGCCCGATTGTAGCTGAGATAGGCGCCAGAGCCCCCCGTGACCCCAAAAGGGAATAAGCGGTAGAAAATGGATGGATGGATGTTTGACATCCCTGGTTTAATCTGATAGATCTAATATATGCTTGGTTATCAACTATTTATTTGTTTTCTTCTTTGTGGTTTTTCGCACTTTCATTTATTTCATTTTCTTTTCCCCGCATGGAAATTTGGAAAATATGTTTTTTGTTATTTTTTATCGATTGACATCACAATAAGAGTATCTTTATTTTGTTGAAGCAAAAAGTGACGTGTTTACTGGAATCAAGGATCATCATTCAGCACAGCAATCATTCCTTTCTTTCCGGTGACCCCTCATGAAGTGTTTATAGGCAAATATAAACATTTAAATTCAACCGTATTTTTCGGACTATAAGTCGCTCCGGAGTATACGTCGCACCGGTCGAAAATGCACAATAAAGAAGGAAAAAAAACATATACCGTATTTCCTTGAATTGCCGCCGGGGGGCTAATTGATTTAAAACCTCTTCTCACTCCTGCGCTTACCAAAGAAATGAGGTAAAAATTTGAGTGTGATGTAAAGATACCATCATTGAAAGCACATTTAATAAAAAAAAATGTATTATGGTCTTACCATTACTTATAATTATAGTCCATGCAAGCTCTTTCCGATC
The DNA here is from genome assembly GCF_033978795.1 of Nerophis ophidion. Taxonomy (NCBI): domain Eukaryota; kingdom Metazoa; phylum Chordata; class Actinopteri; order Syngnathiformes; family Syngnathidae; genus Nerophis; species Nerophis ophidion. The sequence continues at coordinate 8,238,546 of NC_084637.1, forward strand.
AAAAGCATCAATAACTTGTTTATAGAAGTCTTCCTTATCTTTCTTCAGTTTTAAAGTCTCTGTCTCGATGGAGATCTTCCTTTATTACCTCCTCCAGCACATATCACGCCACTCATTTCACTTCTTCTGTAGCCGAGTAGTCGCAAGAAGGATCACTAGCGCCCTCTACCACCAGGAGGCGGGAGTCATTTAATGACTCATATTCGACACACGCAGCTACGGTATTGTGACGGTCTCAAGCCGTCGTCTTGCGGGTTCCCAGGACCACCAAGGAAGGACATGGCTTGAGCAGTTTGACTTTGTTTATTTTATTAATAAAACCTCAGTCCAAGTCGCTCTTTTGCTCCTCGTCTTTGCTCGCCATCTCCTCGCCGCCATCTTGGGCCGGGCTTAAGCATGCCCTGCCTTTGATAAAACCCAACACCAAGAATAGACATTGGAAAGGCAACTTAAAATAAATAAGGAATAGTGAACAACAGGCTTCACGGTGGAAGAGGGGTTAGTGCGTCTGCCTCACAATAAGAAGTTCCTGCAGTCCTGGGTTCAATCCCGGGCTCGGGATCTTTCGTGTGGAGTTTGCATGTTCTCCCCGTGAGTGCGTGGGTTCCCTCCGGGTACTCCGGCTTCCTCCCACTTCCAAAGACATGCACCTGGGGATAGGGTTTATTGGCAACACTAAAATTGGCCCTAGTGTGTGAATGTTGTCTGTCTATCTGTGTTGGCCCTACAATGAGGTAGCGACTTGTCCAGGGTGTACACCGCCTTCCGCCCGATTGTAGCTGAGAAAGGCGCCAGCGCCCCCCACGTCCCCAAAAAGGATTAAATGGTTTCACTACATCCAGTTTGTAATCTGCAGTACCGTATTTCTTTGAATTAGCGCCGGGGCGCAAATTCTTTTTAAACCTCTTCTCACTCCGGCGTTTACCAAAGGCATGCGGTAAATTTAGGCCTGCGCTTATAAATTTGAGTGTTATGTAAGGATACCATCATGAAAAGCACATTTAATAAAAAAAAACGTTATGTAGCATAAAAAATGTGGATGGCCTTAAAACGCCACGACACTCAGTCACCGTATGTACAGTGGGGCAAAAAAGTATTTAGTCAGCCACCGATTGTGCAAGTTCTCCCACATAAAATGATGACAGAGGTCTGTAATTCTCATCATAGGTACACTTCAACTGTGAGAGACAGAATGTGGGAAAAAAATCCAGGAATTCACATTGTAGGAATTTTAAATAATTTATTTGTAAATTATGGTGGAAAATAAGTATTCGGTCAACCATTCAAAGCTCTCACTGATGGTCGGCACCTATAAGTTTACGAATAGTTGTAAAATATTGGACGGTTGTTTTTGCGATATACAGGCAAACGACAACTTTAAAACATACCGGCTTCAGATGTCCCCAGGCTTAGCCACCGCGCCTGGCAGCCATCTTGGAACGCTGGATTATATAGAGCGCGATAGGCTGCCCGGGTCACGTGAGCGCCTGTGTTATGCTCGCCAGATTAAACGTGGAAACGGCGCAGTAATATGAGGGGATGCCATAAGAGGAAATATGGCTTATTTCCCACCAGTGTTACACACTCGTGACGTGACGAGTTTGACCCGGTGGTAAAACGAGGCATATGCAAATTATTTTGTGAAACGAGTTTGACCCGGCGGTAATTCTAAACATGCCCTAATTCTAAGCAGGCACTAATTATTTTGCTAAACAAATTTTACCCAGCAGCAATTCTAAGCATGCGCTATTTATTTTGCAATAAAATTTTGACCTGGCAGTAATTCTAAGCATGCGCTAATTCTAAGCATGCGCTAATTATTTTGCAAAACGAGTTAGACCTGGCAGTAATTCTAAGCATGCGCTAATTCTAAGCATGCGCTAATTATTGTGCAAAATGAGTTTGACCCGGCAGTAATTCTAAGCATGTGCTAATTATTTTGCAAAACGAGTTTGACCCGGCAGTAATTCTAAGCATGCGCTAATTCTAAGCATGCGCTAATTATTTAGCAAAACGAGTTAGACCTGGCGGTAAACCGAGGCATGCGCTAATTATTTTGCTAAACAAGTTTGACCCTGCAGTAATTCTAAGCATGAGCTAATTATTTTGCAAAACAAGTTTGACCCGGCAGTAATTCTAAGCATGCGCTAATTCTAAGCATGCGCTAATTCTAAGCATGCACTAATTATTTTGCAAAACAAGTTAGACCTGGCGGTAAACCGAGGCCTGCGCTAATTATTTTGCAAAACAAGTTTGACCCGGCAGTAATTCTAAGCATGCGCTAATTCTGAGCAAGCGCTAATTATTTTGCTAAACGAGTTTGACCCGGCAGTAATTCTAAGCATGCGCTAATTCTAAGCATGCGCTAATTATTTTGCAAAACGAGTTAGACCTGGCGGTAAACCGAGGGCTGCGCTAATTATTTTGCAAAACAAGTTTGACCCGGCAGTAATTCTAAGCATGCGCTAATTCTGAGCAAGCGCTAATTATTTTGCTAAACGAGTTTGACCCGGCAGTAATTCTAAGCATGCGCTAATTCTAAGCATGCGCTAATTATTTTGCAAAACGAGTTAGACCTGGCGGTAAACCGAGGCATGCGCTAATTATTTTGCTAAACAAGTTTGACCCTGCAGTAATTCTAAGCATGAGCTAATTATTTTGCAAAACAAGTTTGACCCGGCAGTAATTCTAAGCATGCGCTAATTCTAAGCATGCACTAATTATTTTGCAAAACAAGTTAGACCTGGCGGTAATTCTAAACATGCGCTAATTCTAAGCATGCGCTAATTATTTTGCAAAACAAATTTGACACGGCAGTAATTCTAAGCATGCGCTAATTATTTTGCTAAACTAGTTTGACCCGGCAGTAATTCTAAGCATGCGCTAATTATTTTGCTAAACTAGTTTGACCCGGCAGTAATTCTAAGCATGCGCTGATTATTTTGCTAAACTAGTTTGACCCGGCAGTAATTCTAAGCATGCGCTAATTATATTGCTAAACTAGTTTGACCCGGCAGTAATTCTAAGCATGCGCTAATTATTTTGCGAAATGAGTTTGACCCGGCAGTAATTCTAAAAATGCGCTAATTCTAAGCATGCGTTAATTAT